>NC_070589.1:17181839-17481839 GCF_027409825.1 Scomber japonicus | reverse complement strand
ATGACTTTTATGAATCGCTGTGATGTAGACTTGTAAGTTAAGAGTTCTGAAACCAGACTGCATACACGCAGTGCAGAGGCAGGAAAACAGAATTCTTTCTCAGATTTCTTCTCATGCTGACCAGTCAAAGTGATATCTTACAGCAAAACATGCCTTGATTGAAAAGCGCCTCTGTTGTATTGGATGTATGTTAGATGGGGACGCTGCCCACTTTGTTTGATCATTTGTTACTACCAAGCCCACTGAAAGGCCAAAGCACCCACTGTACATACATTGTATGTATTTTCCTGGCCTAATGCTGTGATCTTCTCTCGATGGGCTACTGTAAAGTTTTGCACTTGTACAATTAGGAAATTTCATTGCCTGAAAACTGTCTTCTTCCAGCTTTACAACTACAACTCTTTGATACACATCTCACAGCAAGTGGGTGGCACAGGGCAAGACTTTCAGACCAATTGTTATAGCTATAATAAAACAGCTGCTTGCTGGGAGATATGTGCTAAAAACAGAAACACACACACACACACACACGCACACACACACACACACACACACACACACACTTTCTCTCTCTCACACACTTGCACACATATAGATGTCAGACACAATCTTAAGGGTACAGCTGACATTGCAGGATGTGCAGTCTTTGCTGTTGCAGTAGATGAAACTGTCCACACTATGACCCAGTAATTGGTAACTCACAACTCTGTCTCTCTGCCTCCCTCCCTTGCTTATCTCTTTATCCTTTTGCGTCATTTCAATCCTCCTGTATCATTAAGCCACTTTCTCTCTTTCATTCTTCTGTTTCAGTATCCCTCTATCCTCAATCTATGTCCTCTGTCTACTTCCCCTATTTGATCTTCTTTTTGTGTTTCTCACCCCTCAATTCATGATCATACTGTAGGTGAGAACTCTCAAGCTCGCTTGTTTTCAGACCCATAGTACAGAAGTTTTAAAAAACTTGATGCAACAAACACACGCATGCACACACATGCATATAGATATGGGACACCATTCTTCTCTGTGAAAGAATTCCACTAACCTAAGATTAACACACTCTCCCAGTGCGGTATGCTAATCTTCAGTGTGTGTGTGAGCAAGACAGCTCAAGAGAGCACAGGATAGGAGAGGGAAGGGGAGCAGAAGGTGTGTTTGCATGCCAATGAGACCTGATTCACCAGGAGCCAGCAGGTTCAAAAATCCAGCAAGAAAAAAATAAGCTAAAAGACTCTTTCTCTCGCTTTCACTCTCTTTCTCATCTCTGTCTTGCTCTGCCCCCACAATTCTTTATTATCAGCCTCCTTTCCTAACAATCCCAGTGTGTTTACAATGAGCAGAGCCGTCGGGGCTGTAATAGCCTGAAAAGAGCATAACTCTAAAGTCAAGCTTGTTAGAAGTGGTAAATAACATTTCCTCACAACGCACAATGCCCAACCAGGGACATTTTAATACCGCTTTCAACAACAATACATAAACAGGGGATTTGGAAGAGTAATCCAACATTGCCTGGCCAAGTATGTAATGACTTGAATAACGCCGCAGTTGCTACTTACTTTACTTCCCTAATCAATTATTGTCAGACTTGCTGAAAAAGCACAGAGCCTTATTTCCCTTTACCAACTCAGCCAACCCAGTCTCACATCAAAATGTGTAATAGCTACATTGGTCAACAGTACAAAACATATTAGATTCACAAAAACGGCTCTAAAATTGTGAGACGTCTACGTATTGGTTTCATTTTTTTTGTTTAATTCAAAACGCAAGGACAATGACTCAACCAACATGCAACTATGTGTTTCAGTGATAGCAGCATCCATGGCAACCACCATAGCAACAATAGAAAGCCGAAAAAAACTATTTGAACTAATTGTCAAACTAAACATCATATACATTCACTGCATTAAGTTTATAAAAATGAAATGCAAAATTCTTGCTAGAAGTTTTATCAAAACCCATATATTTCGCACTGTAAAACAATGTAGCTATTACATGTTTAATGTGAGGCTGGGTTGGAGCAGGACTAGTAACGTATCACTCATTCAAAAAAGACCATTAAAGTCCTCCTAGCTCATCGATTTCCTTTTTCTACCCATCAATTTCCTTTTTCTATAACATTGCAAGTGTAGATCGATGAAGAAGAGTAATTTAAATTGATACCTGGTTATAATATCCCATAAGATACTTTTGGACATTGAATCACATAAAGATAAATGTTTAAAGGAACCAACGCTGATAAAATGTAAATTAAGAGGAACATACACATCTAAAGGACGTCTTGGCCAGCAAAGGAATAGAAGAATGAAGAAATGCAAAATAGAGATCAGAGTAAGAAATGAGAATAATTTACTGTAAGCCATTCAAAAGTGCAATCAAAAGGAAAAGAAGATAAAGAAAAACAGTGAGGAACAAAAGGGTAGTGCATGGTGTTCGTCTTTGAAGTCCTTGTTCTTCTTGTCAGAAAACAGTATGGCTTGTTAGGCTGGACTTGTCTGTGGTGTGGAGCACCCTGCAGTTTTTTCAGGTTAGTACTCTATTGGCCCTGCCACAGGCATCACCGTCCCAGCACAATATGTCTACTTGAATGCTGTAAGAGAGCACTTACATAATTAACTATTAGAGGTGTAACAATGGCCATTTAAGCCAAGTGGATAGTTACTGTTTTACAGTAACACAAGCTGATATATTATTTTTCAGTAGCACACAAAAAGGTGTAGAGAATGAAGGGTAACTAACAAGGAAAATGGTAAGGAGCAAATCTGCAAATAACTACAAATTGATTAATAGCTGACAAGAGTTACTTTGAATGAAGGATTATAATTAAAATAATAATAATGATCATTTGGCTTCAGTGTGCACACTCTGAAAAACTTATGTTAATCTCTTAAGAGAAGATTGTTTGATATTATGTAAATGTGAAGCTAATAATTACTTCCTGTGAACCTACATAATGGCTATTTGCTTAATGAATCATTCAGGTCCAGCAGCTAAATTTCACAAAACCAATAGTTAATAGTTATTGCATGTAATAAGTGGTCATGTCACTTGTCATTTGATAATAACAAATGTAATATAATATATTTACAATCTATAATCAGTACTGAAATATTTTCCCGCAGCTCACATGCACCTTAAATTAGACCAGCAAGGAGACATCAATTTGTGGACGGCATTCAATTTTCTGTAGGGGCGCCTGTGAAAAATCCTAATAATGTGTCATTAGTTTTCACTTTTTGAAGGATGTTTCACTATCAAAGCTTATTAATTTCATTCCCTGTCAGTTCACAGAATTGTTTTGTGGCAAGCAAATATCTCTTAATAGATTTATTTCTTTGCATGAACAAAATGCTTCTTATAATGAGGCTTTCTCTGCAACAGGTTCCCTTTCATCTCCCTTTATCCTCAGTACGCTGCTGGGACAGCAACACAGTGCTCTAAGCGGTGCTAAGCTGGACCAACGCCTTAACAGTAGAAAGGCAACTGAATAGTCTCATTTCTCTCTTAAGAACATTCACTTATACAAAAAAATATATCTGCTTAGGGTCTCTCCATTTATTTAACTTGACTCAGCAACACAGGCAACAGTCTGAGTCTTCTGTCAATAACATTATGGCCTATCTGCACTAAAGATTAACCACACTATCAGTGAGTAATCATTTTTAAAACATTAAAATGGATCAGTGTGTGTCCAGTGGCTGAAGCCCACAGCAAGGTTAACACTATCTGATTCACTGACATGAATTAAGCAACAGAACAGCTGTATGAAACCAAGCTAGACCTAGACTGTAGGCTAAACACAACTTTAAAACATACACTAAAAATGCTGGCTTGCTGTCAAAAGTATTAGGCTAGAGACTCCATGCTTTGACATTTGTAGAGCAACATGGCCGTTATACAATACATTGGTTAATATAACCATGTTTTGCATCCACAGACATAGAAACTTTGTAATGAAAGTAGCCTATGTAGGGACCCATGCCTGTTCATGCCAAACACATCCCATGCAAATTTGGGATTAATGTAAAGAACACACTCACAAATGCATAATTTATTTTCTTTTTTTGTACAGTGAAGCAGAGCAGCTTCCACAGTAATGAGAGCGGATACAGAGATAGACTGGAGAGTAAAACAACCCAGTGTGTCTTACTAACAGTAGTCTGCTGTAGTCTGGTCTACATAATAGCCCCAGGCACGGTACAAAGCAGACTGACCTCATGGTCGCCCAACACAGCTGGGGTGTTCCTGAAATAACATATTCAGCAAAGCACAAATAGTCCATTTAAAACATTTTTTCCTAAAGTTTAGCTGATAGCATACTTCAACAGCTTTTATAACAATGTTGAAGGATCATACCAGTGTTTGTGCAGGCTTTCTTGTAACGGAAAGTCAATCAATTGTCACTTGTTGGCAGTTGAGACTTGAGGTTTAATTGTGCAAGAATTCCTATTAGCATGTATTAGCATGCACCACAGCCCCATACTGTGGTAACAGAGGAGTTTCTTTTGTTTTACGTGTCCTGAATCCAAACATGATCTTTAAGCACTGGGGCTTGACTTACTGATATAGATCCAAATGCAAAGTTAATGTAGTTGGTTCAAATGATTCACTGGTGCAATCAGAAGATGGACGGTGATAATTGGATTATCAGAGGCCTTGATAAAGGAGGATGGCCTGTTTATTTTTTTGTTGTTTGACCAATCTCCATCGCCAATCTAATTGACTTGGCAAGCCTCCATGAACTTCACTTAAACCTTTTTCCAATTAAAGTAATTATTTAAATCAGGTTTGTTCATCTGTCAGAGTGAAAAGAAAGACTCAAACTCACTACAATGTGTTAATGAGCACCATTCTTTTTTATTCTGATGAGGGCAGGGCAATATTAATTACCTCATCCGGGCAGAGCTTTGGAGCACATGCAGTATTCTGTGTTCTGCTTCCACACTCTCCTTGCTGCCAAAATAACACGCCTGAGGAGAAATTGGGGTTGAAACACTGAGGTTAAAGGTATAATTAAATTCAAACTCAATTTTGGCATGTCCAGCAGTCTGAAAATGAAATTAGAAAGAGGGTTGGGAAACAGTAGGCTCAGGAGAATATCTGAGACTTTCTACAGCATATTTGACTACATAATTTCTCTTTGATGTGGTAGAATTGAGGAAACAGTGATCAAAATGGCAAAGAGAGTCCTTGTTAATTAGTTTCAATGCAAAGGTGTGCTTTTTCTAGATTTCTATAATTATCACTCAGATGTGGGTTGAACAATTGTTTTCCATTCAAAATGGTGTAGGTGTAATTGATAATTAATGACTGTGCTATTGTACCATGATTCACTTTGTGCAAAATATCTTTATATAGGAATGCAAATATGACACAGCTTTATGGTTTGTCTACAAAATAATGGTAGAGATACCTGGAAAATTGGGTCAAAAAGATATATAAATATTTTTTATATATTTTAGAATCCAGCCATAACCAGCAGCTAATATCTAAGTTATGTATTATGTTATGCATTGATCCTTACAATTTGTATTATATTTAACAAAAATGTAACAAAACACATTTTTTACTCAACTCTGTCTCTCATATTAGCTGCATGTCACTGAAATCAGAGACATTGTGGGAATGAATCTCCTAAATACAGCCTAATGCATTAGTTGTTTTTGTCACTATATATTTGTACTATATTTGTATTTTTACTATGGCCTCTATGCTCTGTTGTAATCCCAGCAATGGATATGCCATCTGAGTTGACAGCCCTCAACATCACTCCTCAAGGAGCCCTGCTGAGGTGGAATCCCCCTATTTCCAGTGTCGACAACTATGTGCTGACCCTCACACACAACCAGGGTAAGTTATTAGGACCGTCATCTGAAGGCTGTCATTCATTTGCTCTTTTTTAGACAACAGATTGGTTAAGCATCTCTTACAAAGAGGAGTTAAACTAACTTTGTTATTTGGATAAAATCATCAATGATTATTTTTCTTTTGGTACCTCAATTTCTGGGATATCAAGTGACACCCAGCACAGCTCCAAGTAATGAAGAATTCAGCTAATTATTTGTCTCATGTCACAACTATAATGTCCTTAATAATGCCCACTATAAACATATTTATACACATCAAGCTTTATATCGATGCTGTTTTGTGTTTGATGTTTCACGAGAGACGCTGTATAAATAAATATTTACTTATTTCAACTTGTTATTGAGAACAGCTCTCTATGCATTTTGTACAATTGAGTTATTGACAGACACTCACAATGCTGACTGCAATAAGACCAGACTGCAGAGTTTGAGTATAATGAGCAGATTTGTTGTACATTGTTCAAATGCATTGTGGAGGGATGTGACAGGTATCATCAAGGTTTTCCTATTAAGAAGTGAGATCAATGTGTTGTATCCTCCGAGGCAACATAGATCCATTTATCTTGCTTTCAGAACAGTTCATTATGCTTGGTTGGTCAGTTATTACACAGCAGGCCAATGTCTTGACCGTCTGACAGCCATACCCTGATAGGGAAAAGATAGCCAATTGTTTGGCCCCCCTGGTTCAGTTTATAATTTGGTCCCTGAACCAAGTGGATACCTGCCAAGTAACAATAAGCAAACCAGCCACAGAAAAAGCTTAAAGTAGCCTGACATGTACAACTAGAGTTGTGTCAAGTATAAAAAGTTTCAGAGGAGTGTTATTTATCAAGGAAACACCATTAACCATTGTGGAGATACTGTGTTTCTTTAACTCAAGCACTTTATCTCAGCCATTATTTTCTCTCTGACTTTTATGAACTGACTGGAAAACATTTTACGAGAAGCATATTTCTCATTTGCATTATGACCCCACTGACTGCGCCGTGCCTGGAGTTATCCAAAGAAATCTGTGTTACTCAGGTCTCAGAGTCAATGTGTAAATTATACCCTGACCGACTGGATTGCAGCCAGATCGTCTCAGATACAGAGACAGTATCTATATGCTGGACACATATTTGGAAACTGGCCTCAGCCAGGGTCTAGAGAGCTGCAATCTAAGTTGTGGACAAATTCCCTTGAGTGTCAATGTATTAAACCAAGGTCAATAAACCTCATATTTCATCGAGCATTGTCCTGCATTCCAAAATAGGTGTTATATAGGGAACCGCTATACCCAAATAAAATCTAAACCATCACAGTATCAGCCATATTTTTCATATAAAAAATAGATGAATAGTTCATTGAGGTACAAATAAGATTTGTACATGTCTAGGAACTAAGCAGCACTCAACTAACATTGCTGTTACTTTGTGGGTCAGGTCAACTTAAAAAAAATTGGCATTATTTTACACATTTTGGAATCATCGTAGTGGATACAGCCTTCACCATTATCACCGTAAATCAAAACAAGATCCTGCCAGTGAGTCATTGGCACTTCAGCAGTGATATTAAATATCTATTCTAGTCAGTTTAATATCTTATATTCACGTCACAATTATTTTACCAATTCTGAGGCAGTGTTTCATTACTGAAAATGCAGATTGGTAATAGAATGGTAATTTATCTGCATTCGCTCTGTTTAAATTGGTTAGGCAAATATATTAGTCATGGAAATACCTTAAATAGATTTTTGGAATATTCATTTAAATAAGATCAGTGTTTTCTCAGTCTTGCATTTTAGTTATATTAAAGAGCCTTCCATCATATTTTAGTGCAAAAGACATTCATACTGTGCTTCGTTTTTACAGCATACTCCCAAAAGCATATTTCACTGAAACCATAATTAGTATAAAAAATCCTTTGAATTGGAAGAGGACCCCAAAGGTGATCAAACAGTGTACAGATGGAAATTGCTCCCACATTTAAGTGCTTTTTTCAAAGAGTTTTAATGTAATTTATTCAGGCAAAATAAAAGCAGAGGATGTGTGGGATGTTGTTAATGTTGTAAAAATCTTTAAAAAACAACATTGTGTGTGTTTCACTCCTGTTTTCCAGTGACAGCTGATACTTTCCTTGTGGAAGGCAACAAGCAGGAGCACCAGCTGTCCAACCTTAAGCCAAGCACCACCTACTCTGTCGGCCTCTACGCCACAAAGGGACCCCTTACCAGTGGCACTGTCATCACTAACCTACAAACACGTATGTATTGATTTTATTCAGCTGGTCTCAGTATGGTGGGCAGTGCAGTGAGTCAGTGGTTGGCACTGTCACCTCATGACAGGAGGCATCTCTAAACTGCACTGGAGCCTGTTTGTGTGGAATTTAAATGTTTTCATCGTGTTAGTCTGGGTTTCCTCCGGGTGCTTCACTTTCATTCACTCTGGCAAAATATGTATGTTAGATATTAAGAATTCTCCTGCTTGTGCCTGACCAGGGGCACTGTCTTGTTGAAATGAAGACAAGGAATTTCTCCCAGGGGATTAATATAGTACACTACAGACAATAGCAGTGTGTTATACAAAGTCAATGTCAAAACATACTTATATATATTTATTATAAGCAGTGTTTATTTACTATATAATTTGTCACCATGGTCTAACCTATAAACTTAATTTGATAGTTGAATGGAGGGATTGTTGTTGTTGTTGTATGATTTGGCAAATGCATTAATCAGGATTTCTTTTCCAGTCTATATCAATATCACAATATAATTTCACTCTTTATGTTGAGCTGAAAGATTACTTAGCTTTAGTACATTCAGAACCAGAAAAAATAATGTGAATTGTAGTTAAATTGTATTAGGGTGAGTGGCATTTCAGTGGAGCCTCATATTGTAGCTTGTTATGTGGGATTGGTCTAATTACTTGTGTTTGAGACTATGTGCTTTCATTCCGTTAGACAGTGATGGTTCAGGTGACACGTTTGCAGTGTTTCCTGTCTTTGTTGGTAAAGGTTTCTGGCTTAGTTAACAGTAGACATCACTAATGTGTTTAGTGTTGGACTGCAGCCAGTTTGGAACTATCTCATCGGCTTTGTGGCCAAACAGTAACAGTATTAGTACTGTCACATAGACAACATCCACTACAGTTCTTTATGCGGTTGATGTGACTGTTGAACTGTCAGTGTCTGTGATGACACAAAAAACATTTTCCCCAAAGGAGTTTGTCACTCCTGTCTTTCTATCTGACTTCCCAGACCAAAACAAAACATGTAGGATCTTTCAGCCAACTCTATCAAATGTGCTGCTGAGCCAGTTTTGGGGAATGGGGTGCCTGATTCTAAAACACTGCTGCATACAAGAAGCTGTGTCTCTGTGATGTGAGTGGTTGTTAGTATGTTGTCAAACAATGGAACATATCATTATCAGTATGTTGAGGTTTCTAATTTTCTGAAAATCAAGGATATTTCCTGTTACCATCAGTAACTTAGATAAATGGATGTTTGCAACACAATGGATATAAGAAATGGTCAAAGGGAAATAGTATTATTATTACTGTACTAGTACAATTCAGGTCGATTTTCAGCTTTTTCTACACAATGTGCATTTAGAAAAGTTTTTATCTCTCACACACAGAGGTCAGTATCTTGCTAGTCAGTTTGACATGGTCAGAATCAGGCTACCATGAAGATTAAACTTGTGAACTCTCAGTTCAGCTTCTGCCAGTTTCACCTTCAGGTGACCTACAGCTCTCATTATACTCACCTTTATTAGCACCTCCCTTGAGAAGACTGTTAGGGGTGAAGTGCTCCAGTTTAGCTGAGTTGCAGCTCTGTAAAGTTTTTTTTTCTAGAGTTCTAGAAGAAAAAAAAAACTTTTCAGTCAGCAGAGGAGTTCATATCCCCCAAGGAGTACCAGAGCTACCTGCCCTGCAGTACAGTGCAGCAGAAATGTATTGCTCGAAACAGAAACAAACTCTGACATACATATAAGAGCAGGGCTACAGAGGCCGAGGGAAATTAGATCTACCTACAGCTATGTCAACGTTATATATGCAAATAGTATGTCATAAACAAATGTTCATGGCAGTTTGAGATGATACAAATTTGGAAACAGATGCTCTGCCCAGTACATCAGCTTCTGTTTTACGTAGGCAACACCACGGAATGAGCAAAGAGGACAATGATTTTGTTTTGATAGAAATATCTTCACTTATTAAATCAAGCAAATGGTTGGATGCTTGCCTTTGTTGCTCTGAGTTTAATAGAATAAATTCTTGCCATTCCATTTTTAGGGAAGTATGAGTAGAAATAGCACAAATAGATCACATTCCTGCATTCAAGAGGAAGGACATGTGTAATTATGTCTTCTTTCTATAGTATAATACCAAAAGGATTAAAAATGTATCCTGCAAACACATGCAAAGTGTCGTAGCTCAACCTGTGATGCATTTTGAAATAACTACTGGTATCTTGGCCTTCACTCGTTTTTTACCATATAGTTTCATATTGTCCCAGAACAGAGCCTTCCAAAGGACAGCTTTCATG
This sequence comes from Scomber japonicus, assembly GCF_027409825.1. NCBI lineage: Eukaryota > Metazoa > Chordata > Actinopteri > Scombriformes > Scombridae > Scomber > Scomber japonicus. Next base: position 17,471,451 of record NC_070589.1, on the reverse strand, counting down.
GTTATAATTCAATTTAATGATATTGCTCTTTTAAGTTTCCTGATTACACTAAAGAACTAAAATTCACTAAAGAAACAATGAAGGATAATCCCTGAGTTTAATCAAGCAGAACCTTTGGGCGGATATCAAATCTATTCACATAGTTTTTGAAAAATCTCTGGCAGCTGGGCATCACAACTTAACTACTACACTTACAGTACACACATATACTATATACAGTGCAATGATGATGATGATGATGTTACACCAAGGAGGTTGTCTTATTCCCCCCAACCTCAAAGGGATCCTACCAGGATGTTAATTAAACTTCCTAATTGAAAACTTAAAGTCTGGTTCTGTTGTACTCACAGTGCTTGTTTTTCTCAGGCTGTTCCTCTCTGGTAGAAAATGTCACCTTGTGAATGGGCTGTGACAGAGGATAACACCATTGATTAGATTGGTCAACTATCCTGGGTTCAGCTCTGTCTTTGAGTGTCAGTTTGCTCCTCTGTCTCTCCACTTAGCCGCAGAGTTAAAGGGGAGCTGTGCTGATTTTACACTTCAAAGTCTGTTGACATGTCTTGGGGAGTACATAATATAAGCATATATTAAAAGCAGTTGCATAAAGCCCTTTGCTGCCCCTGACGTGCCTCAAGTGATGAAAAAAAAATGAAAATGAAAAAAACTAGGAATTTGTGGAATTAGAAAATAGTGAGCTTACTAGACCCCTATTGCCTGCTCCTCATCTCTGCTAAAGGCCAGCAATTCAAGGTTGCATTAGCCACTACTATCTTAACACAAAAGAATCTGCACAGTCAAGTGAATGGAGTGGTAGTATTGTGGGTAATGCAGGTGACAGACTTTGACAAGAAAGAGGTTTGCATGGAATTTAAAATTCTCCTTTTTTCTTTTTATTGTCCTTGGTGAATCGAACTATTCAGTTTGGCTGTGGGTGCATCTTCAGAAGTAAAAAGAAAGCAGCCCATGTCTGCCTGAAGATATTTATCTATCTTCATTTATGGTCAAAACACAATTAAATAAAACAACAAACAGAAAAGTGGCAATAAAGGAGCCATGATTTGTTTTAAGTTGGGTATAAACTGTGGTGTTTATACCCAACAAAAGATGACCAACATGAAAGAAACATGGCGATATCTTTGGATGTGGCTCCAAAGTGCATTGTGAGGTCAAAAATGGCCAGGGACAAAATTCTGACAGTGTCATGAATTTAGGATAACCATCTATAACCATAAGCATCTCACAACATACTGTTGCTATGACCCACATCTATTCAGCATGAAATGCCACACTGAGCAATACAACACCAGCACTAAACCCAATAATGGAGGTAAAATGAGCAAAAACTCAATGTTTGGTATTTTAACAAAGAAGAAAATCTTGTTGAGTTGAGGCAGCAGAAGCCTTGTTTGTAGGATGTGTCCTCCAGCTGTTGTCACGACTACGCCAAGAAGGATGTTGCTTAGCTTCATTGTTTACCACTATAGCAACACAGATGGATGACCCACACTGGTCATGTAGAGGTGTGATCAGTAGGTGTGATCATCGTCTACATACATCAAACATGATGTCCTACGCAAATTTATTAGATCCTTGAGGCAGTGTGGCCTGCAATAAACTTATAGGACTGAATCACACACCTGTTTGTCAAAAGAAGAATACGTAGCTGAGCTGGGCTGGGAGAAGGTCTGCCTATACTTCAATAAACCAAGAGCTGAAATACTGTAATTTTCTCACAAATCAGTGTATGGCTCAAGACGACGGTAATCTCTGAAAACCACTCAACCATACAGCACAACGGTTATTATTGATACATGTGACTGAATATACAACAATGCCATCCCGAGGCATACACAGCACAGATGATTGCAGATTTCAAAATAAGGGTCACTAAGTGAGCAACGCAACTTCCCACTGCAAAACACAACATACAATGCACTTGACAAATCAACAAATCAACTCCCTCACACTGGCCTGTAGTAGCAGCACACCAAAGTGATGCAAAACACTTTAAGCAAACAGCTTATCATATAAACTTATCCACACTATATATATATATATATATATATATATATTATCTTTCACAAACTCAAACTCAAGGCATCAAAGACAGCGCTGACAGCCTCTTTTCTGCAAATATGACTTTATTCACTGGAATTTTTTTTATTGTGATCGTTTTCCCACACACTAGTTGATACAAACTAACCACAGCGCAATATGACATGCTGACCAATCGTCACTTTCCCAGCCGCTGTTAGTAGGATCGATAACATGTAGGATGACATTTGGAAAGAACTTGTGAGCTGTTTTTCTGATTCATTTGGTATATAGCACTTGTGATGTACAAGGATGAGGGGCTCAGTGAAGATTCTTGCTATCAGGTTTTGACTTGTCTTAGGATTGTTTTTCCATATACACGCTGAACACAGCGAAGAGAGAAAAGAGACGAGTCTGGCTCATATCAGAATGTGTCCAGGACTGCCTCAGCCATTCAGTTTGGTCTTTTTTTGGGGGGTGGGGGGTTAGGGGGGTGGTGTTGGTTCTTTGTTGATTCCCAAGCCTCTTAACCACAGCTGAGAGTTGTTTTGTTGTCTAGCCTCCATGCCTCAAGAGTTCAACACAGAGTAAGACAGCTTGGCTCCCCAAAGGCCGATATTTAAGCCATAGGACTGGAAAATAAGGGATCTGCTACTGTAGGCAGCAGCACCAAGACTTTTTTCCCTCTCTCATGTGTCTGAGCCCTGTTGCTGAGAAGTGCTTTGGCAAGTTTTTGAAACTGTGGAGATCCTTGCTGTGGGCAGCTTTACTGAGCTATGGCTGATTGCTGTCTACCAAGTGCTGAGAGTGCTTCTATTATAGAAACATAATCTTAACTCTTTGGACAATTGAGGCATTTTTGTCAGTTTAAGAATTTATGTCTCCATAAAATCTGAGCTGTTCATTGTTTTTACAGCAAACTGTTTGAAATTGATTGTCCTCCTCACTCGGCCTCTCAGTCTAATGACCCTGGTCATTTTTCCCCTTAATTAGGACAATCCTTCAGATTAAATGGATTCTTTCGAACATTTTTATTTTATTTTAAATGTAATTCTCAACATAGTAAATAATCATCAATCAGTGTAACATTTTAATTTATGTCATTTCTCTTTCTCTCACAAACAATGTAAAATACAAAGATATTTTTCTGAGTTTTCAATATATTTATCAATTGTTACACACACACAAACTGTCCTTAAGTATTGTAGGTTTGAACTGTATTTCTACTGTAATACAACGTGATGCTGCATCACTGGGAAGTGATTGAATATGATTCTCATATTGCCTACAAATTGAACATGGAATATGGAAATTAGGATTAGGATCTGGTGCAAGTAATAAGTAATATATGTTATTTTGAGGTCATGATTTTAACCGCACTGTATGTTGGAAATTTGGCTGAGGCTACTACTTTTGCATTGCATGATTAAGCTATTTTAACTTAAAAACTGTTACTTAAGATGTGGCAATAAACTATTGGAAAACAACTATAACTGTGAAAATAGCATAAATAAGAAATATACAGTAACTTTAGAAATGGAAATGTATTATTCTGAAATTAATATAAATGTAAAACAGTGAGTAATGGACTAGTGGTATTGCTGAATCGTGTAAATTCTGCACTACAGTTTGATGGTCAAGGGCAACACTTTTGTTGGATACATCAGTCCAAACATTTGTTGGAATGATGTATTAGGTGGGCGGATGAATGAAGGTCGAGGACACAGAGTTAGCGTGGTGTGGCATGGGGGTGGGGGTGTGAGAACTGAGGCAAAGTGGAGATGAAAGGGTTCCACCTATATTGGTAGACACAGGAAATTGGATGACATAAGCTGACCCTAAGTTATAATAACTTCATTTAACAGGTCACCACTGCTGAAAACTGGTCTCGTCATCCAGAAGCTCCCTCAGCTAGGCAGCCATCATTCCCAAAAAACGTAACTCATTTGTAAATGTTGAACAAACTGCACTGTCGGAAGCAGAGCATTGGTTGGAGAACAGTGGCGCTGAATGCAAATGTGCAAGCAGACGTACAAAGCTATGTCAGTCATATTGTCCATGTAGAGATGGCTATTGTGCATTCACAGAGATTGTAACAAGCGTAAGGATATGCTTTTATGTCATTATTTCATCTGTGGGATCCATCCAAAACATATTTGGTTTATTTGCTAGACCTAAAATATTCAAAGAAGTCACAGCTGCACCATCCAGGCAGAATCACTCACTAGAAAATTGGCATAGAGATGTGATAACCACTCCAAAAGAATAACTTCCTCCCTCTTGTCTTCCTACTACAAATATTGCTGCTGCCCATGTTGCCCTTCCCATACGCTGCTCTTGTGTTTGCATTCTTTTTTTCCCCTCTAACATTGTTTACATTGTGTGTTGATGAGACATTAAATGTAGCCAAACCTATTCACCTCAATCCCTTTGTTCAAACCTCCGTGTCTGGAGATAGAGCTTTAGAGCTGCCAGTATTTAGACAACACCTGCTCACCTGCTTGGGTACTTTCCATGCAAAGGTTTAATTGGAAAGAGAGTGTGAGAGAGAAATGACAAGACATATTTAATTGGAGACTGAAGAGAAAGAAATAATAAAGACAAGCTAAATGAGGGTGGTGGTCGGCCCTCTATTTCTATGAATTAAAAAATACCCTCTCTCATCTAGTCTTTCTCTCATCTATTCCCCACGCGCACATAATGCTGAGCCAGGCTTCATCAAGATGAGGGGATGACAAGAACAAAAGATAAACTCCATTCATTCTCTGGCACATAGGCTCGTTAAATAAGGAGAGAAGAAGGAGGTGGACAAAGGATGGGAAGGCAAGAGGAGTGGAAGAGAAGCTCAAGCACAAATGGGGATAAGAGGGAGAGTGTTAAGGAGAGGAGAAGCCCAGGTTGATGCGGGAATGGGAGGAAATAGACAAAGGAGGGGAGGGAAAAGCAGAAATTAAATACAGAGTAGATCAATAAAGACGAGAAGGTGTAGGGGATTTGGAGATTTGCACCATCACCATGGACTAAAGCCTGAGGCACTAGATTTAGTCCAGAAGTGCAGGGGTCATAAAGTGTGTGTGTGTTAGTATGAGTGTGTGTGTGTACAGTATGTATAGTGATAGATAGATCGATAGGAGACTTGCTAAGTAACCATAGGGTGGCGGTTTAATTCCAAACACAAAGAAGCTAACTAGTGCAAGCTTTTTTCTTCAATTACCCAAAACTACAAATTTACAGGACAGTAACACTCCTGTGGCTGAGTAACAGCAAACAGGCAATAGGAATCTTAACATTGTTGTAAGCAGCCATGCCCCAAATCCAACAATAAATCAGAAAGAATAAAAATAAATACGAAACACATTCATTTCTGACTGCTTCATCTCTCCAAATTATCAACGCGCCATGCTGTCGTAACAATGTCATTGATAGCTTACAATAACCTAAATAAACTTTGGAGAAACTTGATTGCCTGTACTCAAAAAGGAAATGTTTTGTACCATCATTTGAATCCAACATGATGAATTAACCAATTCTACATTAACTTTCAGAATGTGTGTGTTGGCTGGCTGGTTGCCTTTGCTTGCCGAACAGGTTTTGCATATGGGTGTAAATATCAAATTAAGAAACTTAATATAACTTAATAAAATAATTTCTTATGCAGTGGTTCTTTTTACATGTTTGCAGAGGCAAACGGTCAATTTGCAATATTAGTTAAGCCAACGGTTCAAACAGACTTAAACAACTGCAATTAAACACTTTTTTTTGTTGCATTGTACACTATATTCATTTGATTACTGTTACATTGTCCTCTTACATTGTCCTAACTAGGTTAAAATGTAAATATTCTTTGTCTGCTTTTTTTACCTGATGTAATGTCAATGGTAATGATTGAACCATCTCTTTACCATAAGTATTACAATATGTGTTGTGGGGATATAGCGATTTGCAACTTGAAAAGAAAGTGAAAAGAGAGTAAAGTGTGTGTGTGTGTGTGTGAGGAGGGGGTGGGGGGGGGTGCTGGGACCCCCTGCCGCCGGTGCACTTCACTTCACACAATCTACAATGTGCTGCTTTTATCTCAAAAGCGTACAACTCAGCCTCTCACTCCTAAGCACTCTTTTCCCGCCCGTTTTCCATCACTCCTACCCTCCTCCTTTATCTTTCTGTCTCAATCCCTCTGTCACACAAATGTGGAGCTGCCTATCATTGCCTTTGAGAGAAGGCACCCCGCATCTTTAAGGATGTTATCACCTTGGGTACATGCTGGTAATTACTGAGCTGTCATTGATCTGCTCATATGTGCACACACACACAAGGATTTAAATAAGAGGAGTTTGGAGTGTTGGTGTTGTAGATTTTGCTTGCATGTACAGGTCTGGGTTAGGTTCAGGGACAGATTTTCAGATAAAAGTTAAGCCCCCCCCCCCCCCCCCCCCCCCCCTCAACTCCTTAGGAATAGTTAAGAATTCAGATTGTTTATGAAAGCCCATGTTGGAAAGAAAAAGTCAGACAGAGAGAATTTGAGAAAAGACAACCATGTAATAGATATCTTTATTTAGTATTCAGAGCAGTGACATTACACAGCACACAAGCGCAGCACTTAATATGTTCCACTGCCCCTTACACTGAGTGCTATATGACTGGCTGACGAGGTGCCCCAGAGTCATGATGTAACTCCAGGAAACTGATTTTCCGAGTAGACGGTCATCTATTTTCTATCATACGCTAAAATGAGGTTACAGCATGTCAACGCTAACGCTACCAGTCGGAAGATCGGATATTGACTCAAAAAGGGTGATGTAAGGTGGGGAAATTGAGGTGAGTCTCCTTGTGATGTGGTTAAAGTATCAAAAAAAGCTCTATAATCAAGCCTTGTTTAAAGTTGTACAGGGACCAAAAATGTTACTTGGATGATGTGATGAAATGTGCAGTAAAACTTGGGTGGGCTTGCTGATCAAGGGTTTGAACACTGTTGAGGCTGTGATAAGTTGTGACTAAACACGGAAAAGAGTCCACTGCTCTTCTCACCAAGTCCTATAGGGATTTAAGAATACTTGCACTTAGATTTTCATTTTCCATCTAATGGCCTATATTTAAAGTACATGGAGAATGTCTCTTTAGTATTCTGTAGGTATTTCATTTTTAGAGTGTTTTATTCAGAGTCTTCTCTTATCTTTTTAATTGCTTAGAAAGTAGAGATGGTAAGCTGTTCTTCCTTAGTAATATTCAGATTTTTAAAAACGTTTTAGTTTTATGAAGCTTATCTGTACGAAGTGTCTCGCATGTAGTTCACAAGCATTACCTGTTCATTCCGGTGATATATTCAAATAGCATGAAAAGCTTAAAACCATCAATGAATTGATCGTATCAACAAATGTTCTTTGTGTAGCACAATTTATCTGTAGTATAGAGCTCCTTTGTTCTTCAGCAACTATTAAAAGCACATCAACTAGCACAGTTGCACTGGGTGACATGTTCCTTCGTTACCATGAACACGGCTACTTATTATGAGTCAATCCATCATATAATGTCCAGGTGCCATAAATACTCATTGTTAATCCAGTAAATTAGTCCACACATATCTGCCTATCAGACAGTGCTCAGCTGTAAAACATGTTTACATGGAATGAATTGGCTTTGAGGTGAGAGCTGATGTTCTAGTGGTTTAAGACTGGACACATACAATACAGCATTGCTGATTGGATTAAAACCTCTATCACTTTTCATCACCCCTCTTTATCTTGGTGTTTCCTGTCTCTTTTTATAGTGTCTAAGTGTGTGTGTGTGTGTTAGCTACCAAACAAAGGCAAAAATTAAAGTATTCAAAGATTAATGTTTGTCTCACACATGTTCTTTTAATGAGATTTCGGAACAGTAAGTAATAGCTATTAATCCCTTTTTTTCTTCTTAATACTGAAGCTTGTAAGAATCTATTTTAAAATGTAAAATCACAGATTTAATGTACAATGAATGTACAGGTAAGTACATATTCACTTAGTACTCAGATTATCTCATGTGAACTACAAATTTCCAATAAAACCATCAAGGCCACTGATTGTCAGCTTGAAAGACGTATTTCTTACATGCACAATAACAAAGCACAGGCCTTTAAAGTGCCAGTTGAACTTGAAAACCATCAAGGCCATTAAAATTAGATATCAGCTTAGAAGGCAATATTTTCTTTTATGCACTAATATATATGATAATTAACAATAATACATGTGTTACATGTTCATGCGCCAGATGAATTTCAGCAAGGTCTGCAATAGTCCATACAAATATAAAAATAGTACAAGGAAATATTCTGATTCACACATGAGAGTCAAAGAGAAAGAGTGAGTTCAAAGCAACTCGTGTTCCCTTGACAAAATTGTTGTAAAATGTTGTAATTGTATCCCTTTATCTCTAATTTTACTCACTGCGGTGTCTGATTATGTTGTTGCTGATGATTATAGTATTGCCTTGTGCTTCCTCCTTGACAGTGAATGAGCCTCAGCTTTTCTTCATTAACTATCAGAAGAGCAAAATCCTGCAGGACCAGACCTTGAGTTCAGTTTATTGTTATTCATGAAAATTCTTATTAAATCCATACTTTAAGTTTTGTGTCCAACTTGGAAGATTACTAAATAATAAAATACTACAATGACCTTAAAAAGAGAATAAATTGTAGAAATAATGTAAATTATTAATATAGCTGATAAATCTTGTAATAAGTACACTATGTATAATTGTGCTGTGCATAATGCATTCAGATTGTTGTTACATACTGCATGTGTGTTTACTATTAAACTGGTTAGTGCCTTCCAAATCGCAGGAATACAAATAATGTGTGAGCTTCCTTGATGATATTTTAAGCTTTTCTCATACTCATCTCAAAGGTTATGTAGTGTTTTGCCAAGCATCTACCTTTACTCTCAGCAGAGCCATGAGAGCTGCAATTGGCGTATTTCCATATTTGTGTGGCATTGAGACCTGAATTTGACACCTTAGCCTTGGGTTGATATGACCTGATGTGAGAAATGCAAATTACATAAATTACTCTGCAGGCTATTCTCTGATTTTGAACTTTCACAATTTCTGCAAAGCCCAAAAAGCTTTTGGCTATGAATTCAACCTCAGGGACGCCTTCTATGTACACTGAAAATTACAGCACACAATATAACAAAACAGTTTCTGCCTAAATACCTCAGCAGCAAACATTTTAAAATGTAGTCATGTAAGCATACATGTTTGTGCTGTTTTTCCAAACAGATATTTTGTGTTTGAGTGTCAGGAATATCATGTTTTACAGTGTGCAGTGTTCAAAAGAATTCACTCTTTAGAAAATCAAAGAGCCCAAAAATGGAAATACTGTGTACATGTCCACCTACACCAGGAAATCAAAATCACATATACAGTGCAGTACAGTAGCTCGCTTTCTAAACACAGAAACCATGACATTTTTTTCCAGAACTTAACTTGTTTTTAACACCAGTTATTCACTCATTATTCCCAATTCTTGAACGTCTATAGAAAGTTGAAACAATATAAGTCTAAATGAATAAATTATAATTCACATTCATGTTTCTCCTCATTTATAAAAACACTGTATGGGCAGAAATATTTTTTGTTTTGTTCTTTTTACCTTGGAGGTCCCACATCCCATATTTTGCAGCAGACTAAACTGACTGTAAGGGTTAATATTTTCCTCTCTGTCTGATAGCCATGGATGCACCTGTGAACCTGACAGCCAGTGAAGTGAATCACCGCAGTGGTCTCATATCCTGGCAACCGCCAATGGCAGAAATTGACAACTACATGCTCACCTACAAGTCAACCGAAGGCAGCCGTAAAGTAAGTAGCACATGTAGCTGACCACTCACTTCTCTGTTGATATCCTATATACTGTATTTCCATATATTTAGACAACTTATCTGCAACCAAAATGTGTTTCCAAATGGTACAATACTGGATATCCTGAATATCCATGCTACAGCTGCAAACGTGTCAGGGAGATAACCTGCACTTTTGTTAATCAAAACACCTGAAAATGGAAACCTTATTCTGCAGATATTGTCGAGCATATTGGATCCCCTTTTTTTGGATATCTGCAAAGTAAAAAATGTTTCCAATTTATTCAACTTATTATGCGAGAGTTAAACAATGTTCAGGAAAAAGAAAATGAATGCAGAATCACAACTTCATGACAAGCACTTTAAAATTCAAATTTTATCTTTCAATCATGTAATCCCTTGATGTGGAGGCGTGTGAATGTTTGAGCACACACACACACACACACACACACACACACACACACACACACACATACACACACACACACACACACACATTGGTGAAAACATTAGGGAACAACACAGTGAAATTGCCTGTCCAATAGAAATATTACTTTAATGTGCCTCAGTAGAGACATTGTTTGTTTTGATTAAACTTTTTGACTGGGCTGACTAATGGTAATAAAAGACATTAGCGAGAACTGTGTTGGAACACACCATGCCTGTTAACGAACAGGCTGGAACTGTTTTTCCATGATGCTGTGTAGAAGACTCTCTTTTATTGGCAATTATATGTCTGTCTCACACACACACACACACACACACACACACACACACACACACACATGCCTACAGACAGACACAGACTATCACCTTTGATGCCCAGCATAGCATGATCTTAAGGAAACAGTTAAAAACACATTGATGCTGATGCAGGGAAGATACACTACAAGTCTCTTTAACACTTCTCTCTCTCTCTCTCTCTCTCTCTCTCTAACTCTCTCTTGCCCTCCCTGACCCTGTGTGTGTGGCACTAGTATGTGGTTGACCATCAGGGGTCACCCATGTACAAAAAATGCAACAACAACTATCAAGATTTCTTTTACATTTCACTTCTTTTCATGATATGTTCAGGAAGAGATACACAGTCCTTTTCAAGGATGTTGGTTTGTTACTGAATCAACATTGTTTATGCTATTTCCAAAACTGCACAATTGTGGATATGTTTAAGTCATGTTTGTGTTCCATATAGCACACATGCCTTCTATCACGTCATGTTCTCTTCCATTGAGAAAACAAGTGTACTCAGTAGGGAGAAACTGGCATTTTATATTTTATAGTTTCAAGTGGTTCTGTCTTTGTAGGCTTGAAATGCTGTCAGTTGTCCTTCTACATAGAGAGAGAGCTTGTTTTCATTCAACCACTCAAACTGTTAAGCCATATTTGTATAAAGCAGTAATGCCATCACTAGACAAGCAGCCTGCAGCAGACTCTGAACAGTATGGGCAGCCACATTGGCTTTTCTCCTTCTTATCAAATGTACACACATAAACAGGTCCATTGTTGTAGCTGTAGCTTGTTGAACGTGAGACCATTTTTCTGTCACATTGATGCATGATACAGCAATTGTCTTGAAAAGAAAGTTAAAAATCTAAAAAATCTTGCAAATCCAGTTGATATCTTTTCACCATAGTGGGTCGTGTTGTTTTTGGATTGTATTCAAATTTTCATTCTCCTCTGTCGGTGCTGCCTCGACAACAAGTGCCACATTTTAAATTCATATACAGTAGTTCAACAACAAGTGAGTCAAACCACTCATGCTCAGAGCGAAAATGTTCTCCGCAGCCAGAGACTGAAGTGGTCCATGTGAGATTTTCCTCCGGTCTTCTCTACTTTCCTCCGGTCTTCTCTACTTTCCTCCGGTCTTCTCTACTTTCCTCCGGTCTTCTCTACTAGGCCTCGTTTAGCTGAAAGTATTTAGTGGCATTTCCTCAGGTGTAATCTAACCACACATTGGTGCATCTTACAGCTGTTCAGCCAGCTTCTCCTTTCACCGAGATAATGGACCATTGTAATTTGCTGTAGTTGTGAGATTAATTTCTTATCTGATTAACATTTCCGTAATAGTTTGTAAATGCATGTTTCACTTGGTTATGTGCATGCCTGGATTGATAACACCTCACCTTTCAGACACAAACAAGGACAAACGCACGTCTGCTGAACATCCAACCACTCAACCACAAATACATTAACGATAACAAGTCAATTATTTATTATCCTTGATAATGCAAACCTGTGACAGGTAATTGCGTCCTAATGCGTGAGCTTACCGCCGCTTCAGCCCTGCACCCTGGGTCTCCAATTAACTTAAAAAATAAAATAAAATAAAATAAACTATTATTATATTTTTGCATTGCTGCCATGAACAGTATCGGATCAGGGAAGTCACAAAGGTTTCCGATGCACAGCTATGATTGGTGTGTGTGTGTGTGTGTGTGTGTGTGTGTGTGTGTGTGTGTGTGTGTGTGTGTGTGTGTGTGTGTGTGTGTGTGTGTGTGTTTGGGTGTTTGGGTTTGTGGGTGGGGGAGATGGTGGCTTAATATTACATTAAAGTAATGTTAAGGTACCCCTGGTGACAGGGCTGTTTCACTTGCAACAAAAATGTTATCTTGACCCTGAAAACCTGGTGGGAAAATGTCAGATCCTTAGAGACAGAGAGACACAATTTACCAGCTGCTTCCCTGCATAATTCACATGGACACATTGCCTGAAAATGTGTGATTTTTTCCCCCCAAACTGGCTGAATATTTCATTTTTACTTGTTCATATTTTATGTGTAGCCAGGCCAACTGTAACGCATAGGCAGGCAAATATGTGCTTGTTCCCTCTCATGCAGTAAAAGACGCACAAACACATGCACGTTTGTAGTTTTTGTTTATCAATTGAACATCTGCTGATGTATTTATGCCTCATCTAAGAAACTGATGTCCCAGAAAATACTTTATCGGGAACGGTCAAACATATTGGCTCCTTAAGAATGTTTCAATAAAAGAGGACTTGTCAGAAACAAAAGGAAATTAACTGTACTGTACCATCATGACTTTTCCACCCAAAATAGAAATGTTTGTTTCCTGATTGTTTACCAGCTTTCCAGCTTGGCTGTCTGTCTTTTATCTTGTTCTGTCTGCCTAGTTGCCCCCCTCTTCTTCTCCCTCCCTCCTTCTCTTTTCTTGCTTTTCAGTTCCTCTCTTTTGAAACATTTTCTACAGCGCAGTCACTTTTCAAACATGAAAACGCATGAAACCAAACTTATTCTGCAGCCAGCAGAAGTGTAATTTTGCTATAATAAAATCATTTTTTTTAATTCCTTCTAAATACACTTCACTTATTTGTTCTAGCGTTTTCAAAAGAATCTGCTACTGAAGCACAAATCAAGCTGTCATATGTTTCCTGAACAAAAATAGCTTCAGTGTTTCTTTGCTGCCATACGTCTTTTAAAGAGTCACAAGCTCAGTTTGATGTGTTATCAGAAACTTATGGGCATTCTAATATTATTTACTTTTTACCCTGAGGTTTGTACTAAATACACATTAAAGGATTACTTTTAGAGAAGGCAATCTAATATCTTTTAACTTTCATGTAAAATTTGATATGTGTTCATACACAAGGAGTTGATCCTAGATGCAGAAGACACCTGGATTCGTCTTGAGGGACTGGCTGAGACTACAGAGTACACCGTCAAGCTCCAGGCTGCAAGAGGATTAGACACCAGCGCTGTAGTCTCCACTACCTTCATTACAGGTACAGTGCATGTACACACACACACACACACACACACACACACACACACACAAAATGTGTTTGCGTTCTTTGAGTTAAGCCCAAAAAGAAGGTGATTGTAATGGGTAGAGTTTTCTGGGACTCACAGAAGTTAACCTTTTTTCCCCCCTGTTGAACCATGTTTCATATTACAGACACCATCACAAAGGTGTATAATAATGAGTCCCTTAAGCCAGACACAAATTTGATCTCCCTTCACTATAGCCTGGTGTGGGAGACTTCCCATTACGCTGCGCTTGCAGGGTGACAGTCAACAATCCTGCAGCTGAACACTGTGCTCTGATCTTAAAAGCCCAGTGTGCAATTTGATGCCAGGCATATCAGTCCAACAAGGGTTCGGGAGCATCATGAAGTTGCCCATAACCATGAATTTATGTGAACATAGCGAAAGTAAATATTGATATTCTCATTTCTACCAAGCAATGAACCTAGTGTATGAACCTGTGTGATGAATGCTTAACATGTTTTCAGTGCTGCTTTCATTTAAAAGAGTATTATTAGATATTTTTGGCTGGGGGCAGCAGAACAAGCTGTAAACATAACACGGTATTATCATACTAAGTTGTTGTGATGAACATTCAACACTTATGCAGCAACATTAGTATTCATTTGGAGTTTTGTTTCTGGCCACCAGGCAAATTGAAGTCCAGTGTTCACTCATTTTAGTTGTAGATTGGACTCCACCAAAGAAAGTAAAATATCTGGCTGGCAGCTAAATGCTTCACTGTGTTCAGCCGCTAGTTATTAAAGGTATTTTCAGACAGCAAGTGGTTGCCTCTGCATCTGCTATAGACCGATGTTGATTACCTGTATCTTAAAATGGAGGGAACAGTTATTAATATAATAGGTTCATATAGCAAGTTTTGCTAACTAATGTTACAAATGTTTATTGACCCAGAATGGACAATTAAACTGTAGCTGATGTTGCTCCCAGATCGTTTCTCTTCATTGATCTGTTTGTTCACTGCCAGAGGAAAGGTGTCACTGAACAGAACAGTTAAATCCAGTAAAACCAGTTTCTGTAGCCTATCAATTTGCTTGCTGTGACTTTTGTGGTTGCCACACAGCGAACCGCGATTGCAAGTTGAAAAGTTGAATCATCATCAACTCTGACAGCAGCAGCAGAAAATAGCCACACATGCTCATGAGAATGTCAACAGCCCCTTCTCTTCTTCTCATTACTACCGGCCACAGTTGCATTGCTGCTTTTGTGTTTACACTGAACAAAATGGAGGTGGTGGCAGTAACTGCTGGCTGTCTGAAAGCACCTTAAATGTGTCTATTGGCTGTTAAGTGCAGGGTTTGCAGCCTACAGTGGGTTTCCCAGAGCTCCTCTGTTTTTGAAAGACACTAAAATGTTCCTTTAAAGTCTCAGTCAGGTTAAATATAACTGTGGGTTCATTATTTCAGGCAACTTCTTTCACATTAAACATAGCCCTTTAACCCATCGTTGATGTAAAGACATTAAGTAGTACAGCTCTGAAACAAAAAAAGGCAATTTATTCCATCTATGCAGTCTACACAAACTACACTTGTATTAAGTCAAAGAGAAGTAACAAACAAACAAATAGATCACCATGTCATTACTCCACCTCCTCTGCTCTTTTCCAGGGAGTCGGCTGTTTGCAACACCTCAGAATTGTGCCCAACACCTGCTGAATGGAGAGACGCTCAGTGGTGTCTACACCATTTACATCAACAGAGACCCCAGCCAGGGTGTGCAAGTGTACTGTGACATGACTACTGATGAAGGAGGCTGGATTGTAAGTCACTGTGAAGATACACCCTCTTTTAATAGTACCTAGTGCAAATATATTTTAACTGTGTCAGGTGGGTAAGAAAAGGGGGGCAGGTGTAGATTAACATCAAACACTGATTTATATTTTTCTGATCTTGTCACATCATCATCATTTTGGTGTTCAGGTATTCCAGCGACGTCAGAATGGCCTGACAGACTTTTCCAGGAAGTGGAGTGACTATCGGGTTGGATTTGGAAACCTGGAGGATGAGTTCTGGCTTGGTAAGACTCTTACTCTGAGGTACCCAATCTGGGGATAAAATATGCCCAGCATAGTTTCAAAAACAAAGGCTTCACCCGAGTTTGTCACTGTTTTTGATGTCTAGCATGAGTCAACACTCTATTGGCCCTATTTTGTGGACACCAAACATTACAAAATTGATCGTGTCAGTTATCTGGAAATATCTACTGAATTTAATCTATCTTGACACACACTTAAAGAGCTTCTGTAGTGGAAAAATTACTTGCCGCATGAGAAATATGCACTGTCTACCGCAATAAAATCAGGAGAGGAGGTGAGGTTTGGTTAGTACCAGGGTTTTTCATGGCCCAAAATCAGGCGGAGGTGGAACCTCATAGTTTTAGAATCATTTGTGCGAACGGTTGCATAAATCGTTATATATGTATGTATATGTATATATACATGTAAATATATATATAGATATACACACACACATATATATATATATATATATAGATAGATATACACACACACACACTGAGGAGCCTTTCATCGTTTGGTGTGTGCAGGCCACTGCTGAGAACCTTCTTTGACTCTGTGGTGGCATATGTGGTCTCATATGCAGTGGTGTGCTGGGTAGGGGGATGTTCTGAGCGACACAAGAACAGACTCAACAGACTGGTTAAAAGAGCCAGCTTAGTCTGTGGCTGCCCCCTAGACTCCATAGAGGTGGTGGGAGAGAGGAGGGTTTCTGTCCTCCATCATGGACAACACCTCTCACCCTCTGCATCTGACTGTGAAGGCCTTAAGCAGCTCTTTCAGTGGCAGATTAATACACCCCAAGTATAGTGAAGAAAAGGATCATTTTATTTAGTTTTTAATTTTATTGTTGTATACATTTGTTTTAGTTTGGGGTTTTTTCTATATCACTATTTTTGAGCTGCTGTGGCAATGAATTTTCCCCACTGTGGGATCAATATATTTATTTTATCTTATCTTATCTTGTGTATATATGGGTGTCGGCAATGGCCCCAAAAATCCAGTACTGGTCAGGTGCTAATTTTATAGGCCACAGGTTGATATTGAGCCTCAACCTGTCAATGATTTTGTTCAGTCTATGTTCCAGTTTTCTGAATTACTCTCAAAGGAGGGTTGAATCAAGGGCAACTGGATTTCTTGGTTGTAGAATGTATGTATTTGTCTCTTTATCTGGACACTGTCTTCATGACTGAAGTGGATTTAATAGGTACAATCAATAGAGGGTTATAGCTTTCACTTGGTTTCAACTGATATGTTCATTTTATGGTGAGAAAAGACATTTTCAATATCTTGTGCAGGCAGTGTAACCTTTCTTGTAAGATTTTTCACTGTGTATGAAGATGGAGAACCATGCTGCTAGAAGCCCTTTTTCCCCCTCATCTCATCTTTCAGCACTTGACTTCACAAAGTCTATCCGATTCATTACTGGATTTTCTGAAAACTCATCTCTCCCTAAAATGACTTGGTAATTGTTTTTAGCATTGCTCTGATTCAAAGACAAAACAACAGAACATCCTCCCCATTTTGATGGACTGTTGAATATTTTTTCTCCTCCAAATCTCATTATGAAACAATAATTATATTCATTAGAAAATGTGCAAATGAGTCATGTTTCTTCATAGGCCAGTTTTTGTGTTATTGTTTTGGTGCAGATGATTAAAGGGAATTATTACATGAATATTTCATTACGTACATGCAGGACCTTGAGAAAAATGTTTTCTGAACTTTTTGATTGGAGAAATTAAATAACAGTAGGGGGGGAATTTATGGCATTGCATTATCACCACATTATAACAGAGGGAACATGGTAACTCTGCTGACACATAATGGATCATAATACAAGATGGTTGTGGCAAGCTTCAGTCCATTAGTGAATAAGCACGCTGCAATAGGTGAAAGCATAAACAGATTGTTAGATGTAACCCTTAATCATCCAGACCTGACAATCTAAGACTATCTAGTACAATAGCTTGCCAAGGCTCTGACAGATTTGTTGTTTCATGTTGTTTGTGGTGTGGTTGAGGTAAATTAAATACTGTTGTCGTCTGTTCTTGTTACTTTTGTTCCCCACGACAGGGAGGGTGTTCAAAGGTAGCTCCTAACATTTTATCGCAACAGGAAATGTTGGATTGCTTTCTGCTGCTATAAATGAGTCATTTTTTTCTGTTGTTTTTCAATAAAGTGGAGCAATTACTCACCGTAAATAAATAATGGACAGATATCTTTGCAAGATGACATTAAACACACCGTTCGTGGAGAGAAAGCATAAAGTGGTAGCCATCTTTTTTTTGCAAACAACAGTTACAAAGTGGCAAAAATGTTTGAGCTGTTTTATGACCTGAAGACATCACATAGCAACGTTGTCCATCCACAATATAATCTAAAGATGGAGCATATCTGGTTCAGTGAGTACAACATTTCATCTGACCTGTTTCCACATCAGCTGAATCAGCAACAAACTACCGTCTCACCACTTCTGAATTTATACCACACCAGGCCACCTCTATCTCAAGGGTCTTGCTTTACTTTTTTGGTGCTTTGGATTCACTCTCCCCCACCCCCATCACTCCCTGTCTTTCTTCTCTCCAGTCCTGTATTCTGTCCTCTCAGTGCATAAAAGCAGCTTAATGTAACCTCAGGGTGTGGAGCATCAAGAACCACTCTTGGCTCCTGAGTGCTTCTCCCCGTGATGCCAGATTACAGATAACATGCCAGCAGGGAACACATAGCCTCAGTGTACAGCACAAAAAGTAAGGGCCGCTGCATAAAACTGACCTGTTAGTCCATTGAAACAGAATATAGCTGTCAGCAGAAAACTAACCCTTTTTTCAAATGGTTTTATTGTTTTTCCAAAAGCATAGATGTTACAATAACATTAAAGGGGACATATAATGCTAATTTCCAACTCTATCATTTTATTTAGGGACTCCATTATTGTAGCTTTGCATGATCCACAGTTCAAAAACTCCTCTTTTTATCTGATACTGGTGCTTTATGCAGCTCCTCAGTTTAGCCTCTGTATTTTAACAGACAGGTTTAGCTTCTGCCTCTTTAAGCCCCCCTTCCTGATGAGTGCACTTTTGCTATGATTGGCCAGCTTCAGGAGGCCTAGTGAGGGCAGCCATGTCAGAGTCATGTTAAGTTACTGCTGATTTTTTATGCATTATATGCATTTACCTCATTATTTGGTCCTTTTAATATGATAACCCAACACTGTAACGTTATGACAGATTGACAGTGAGCCAGCATGAACAAAACCTGGAACAGCAGCCAAATTTGTTCCAACCATTAATTTTATCATTTACATTGCTTTTCCTATTATGACTACTACTCCGGAGACCTATTGAAAGACCTATTAGAGCATCATTTCATTAAGCGTCCAGTCTCACAAGAACATGGCACAGGAATATTATTTTGTTTGTGTTTGCAAAATAGGTGAAGTAGTTGCCACCATTTGTTGTAGCTGGTTTTATTACTAGCAGAATTGATACAAAAGACAAAAGCTTCACTGGTGCTGCCTCTCATTTGGAGTAGGAAAAGGAAGGTCATGAAGAAAAGGTTGTGTGACACAGTTTATATAATAGCTTTCTCAATTTTGGATTCTCCGCTTCTCTCCATTCCCTCAAAGGTCAGAGCTGTCAAGCTGGTTTGAAATGGTAAGTTTCTAGCCATAGTAACTACCCGATAATCAGATCCAAGAGAATCAATGGCACAATGAAAGTTTCTGATGTTAGAGAAAATTCCTGCAAACATGTCATTCATTTTAGGTTCCATATCAATATAAAATGCTGCCTGGTTTTTCTTGCAGTGGACTCAACAGCAGATTAGTCTGTCAATGTTAACAAAAGTTGAAATCTACACGAGAAACTCAGTGGAAATTTATTTTGTGTGAAATCAATAAGTGAATTGATTTCAGTCTGAAATATCACTTTTATACTATAAATAGTGGTGTGACCAAAATGTATAAATGGAAAATGTTTAGCACAGAAGTTGTAGAAATAAAATACGGTGTTGTTCATTGACAAGTATGTCGATGTTCTTATGTTACTACTAAATACCCTAAACAATCAGAAGTAGTTATTGCTTTTTTAAACAGTTGTATATTGGTTGCTGTATCTTTTTACTGTTTACAGTGTATGAAGTGTCCTTAAATTCATTTTTACATAAAAATGAAATCATTAAATCATCATACAGATGGTCACAGCAGTTCTAAAGTATTCAACCTTCACTCTTTTTTCTGCAGATTAGGTCACTGCTGTAGCCCTGGAGAGCCATTTAGCAAACATTTAGCTAATTACCACCTCTACACACAGAACAGTAATATATTGGACAATGCTGAACCATAAACATCGATATTAAATCCACTCAAACTGAAAAGAAGAGACACTTAACTAGCCAGCAGTAAAGAATATGGAAATTAAGGGTTCATTATTATCTGTTACAGTTTAAAATGGCCATTTTTATTGCGGCACTAGGGCAATCTATTCTCCATACTCACTGACCTCAGCCTGTTACATGCGGAACACAATGTCAGTTTGATGCTGTAATAACACAGAGAAACCATGGTGGTCATGTACGATATATGATCATTATCCCATTCTCTCCTCTCCTCTTTCCTTTTTTAATTCCCCATCCTAGTTTTTGTGTGAGAGAAAGGCTGGTAATAAAATGTGACGAGATGATAATATTGGTAGTATAATAGGGCAGGAGTGCAGTGGTGTGTCAAACTGCATTTTTAATCGCTGCAGTGTGGAGTAGAGCAGTTTGAACCCATAAAACTGTTAAAGGAAAAACAGTTAAAAAAAATATGGGTGTTAGATTAATTGCAGATACTGTACAGTATGCAGTGAAATTGGACAATTGAAATTAGAGATGACTTAGTGTTTAACAATTTTATTATAACAATTGCTGTTCCCTTGTTAACCTAAGTGTCTTTGGGGTGTAACATAGATTTGTATCTTCCATTGACATATTACAGCAAACTTAGCTTCCCTGCTCTCAAGGATCTCTACTTCCTACTCCTTATCAGCGAAGGCTTCAGGATTATTTCTTTTTTTCTTAAAATTTTCTCTGGGTTCAGGAAAAGTGCACATGCAATGCTTCTGGTGGAGGTTAAGCAGGGAAGGAGCACTTTTCCAAATGGGTGCTTGTTGTAATCTGATAGTAAAGGCAGTTCCAATCTTTCAGGTCGGTGTGGGGTCTTATCGCCAGGCAGGGTTCAAACGAGCCTCATATCTGCTACCTTGGAGATAGAGAGCATAGACGAATATCTCAGAAAGTTGCAATGTGTGGCATTTGCAACGGTGGAATGGGGGGGGGGGGGGGGTGTGACAGTGTCCACCACTCTCAACACTGCCAATCATCCACACACATTTGACCAGCTGACAACGGTGTCTGACATTGTGCTTTATAAGAATTCAAACCTTTAACCTGCAAAGCTGCAGGTAGGAACATACTGCATTTCACAAGAGAAAATCAGTTTTCCCTACATTTTGACAGCCCATTGCTAGTTTTCTTGGCACATCAATCACATGCTAACACTGCACCATAGCACCAATAGTCAAAAACCCATCAAAGTATCTTTAAAAGCTAATAACAGTACATATCAAAGATGGGATTTCATTAGATTAGTTTCTGCTTTGGCTGTATGATTTGAATCATGCACTATGTTACTTTTTCTATGCCTTCAAAATATGATCACGATGACTTCCATATCAGTGTGAATGTATTGACTTGACACAATTCTTTCTTCAGTGATAAAATGAGTGAGTGCTGGTGTAATTGGAAGATAAAACTTAAGTTCAGGCTGTGTCAAGATGTAGTTAGTCTCTCGGCAATCAGAAATACAATGTGATGTGTGTGGGTTTTTTTCTCCCCAGGTCTAGACAACATCCAGAGGATTTCTGCTCAGGGCCGTTATGAGCTGAGGATTGACATGAAGGATGGACAGGAGTCAGTTTACGCCAATTATGATAAATTCTCTATTGGAGATGCTAAAAACCTCTACAAGCTCAGGATAGGGGAGTACAACGGCACTGCTGGTATGTGTCTGGATACATTAGAAATGTTTTAAATCCATACATTGATAAACTCATTGAATTATACATACAATACATAGACAGATATATATATATGGAAAGTGAGAGAGATAGATATCTATGTATATATATATATATATATATATATATATATATATATATATATACATATACTGTATACTGTAATGATAATAATTTAATAATAAATAATGTATAATTTAATTTAAATGTGTGCTTTCCCCAACCTTCAAGTGAAAATGCCTTCCCATTTCTCATCTGCCATCTGCCATTTTTCCTCCTGCATCATTTCCCCTCCATCTTTTCTTCTCCCTGATGTCTGAAATCTGCTTCAGCACTACTCCACATTTCCACTTTTGTCCTCTCTCTCATGCCTCTCTCTCCGTCTGTCAACATGACCATATGCCAGAATTACCTGTCATCCCCTCATGTTTATAATTATAATCCTCTCTGCCTAAATAAATTCAGAGAGCTTGAGGCAGGACTTTTCTCCCCTCCCTCCCTCTATATTTCACCATCTTCCTCCTGCGTTCCTCGTCGTTTATGCCCCCCTCATCATGCCATTATTCACTGCGTCCATATGACGGTATTACCTGATACCAGCTGATGTTTAATATTTTCTCTGTCCTCTGATCCCAGGTGACTCTCTGAGCTACCACCAGGGCCGGCCCTTCTCTACAAAAGACAGAGACAATGACATTGCTGTCACTAACTGTGCCTTGTCCTACAAAGGAGCCTGGTGGTACAAGAACTGCCACCGGGCCAACCTCAACGGCAAATACGGCGAGTCCAGACACAGTCAGGTCAGTCACCTGGGTAATAAAAGTATTGAGGAATGAATATGAGGAACTAATAGAGTTTAATTTGTTCAGGTGGTGAGATGTCATTCTTTGAGATTTCAGCTCCCACCACAAAACAGTGAAGGTGAATTAATCCACTGGTGCTCTCAGGATCTCAAAAATGCCATTATAAAAATATGTTCTTTTCTGTCTTTTTCAATAGTTTTCAGTTGAACTATCACCTTGTTAGAATGTAGTTCCAATGAAGACTATTAACAGCAGCTTCTGTGGATTATCCCTAATAATGGGGATGTCTGTAAAGAGAGGTCAGTGTAGAATGTTTAAAATATAAATTCCATTTACCTCCATTGTTTCTGGGCTGCTGGCAGAGTGTTAGAGTCAGATGTCTCAAAACCTGGACGGATACACTATCTGCGTGGTTAGATAAAACCAGAAATAAATGAGGAAATATGTTTTTATGTAGTTTGGGTGAATTGAGTCATTTCAAAAAATGTGACATTTTGGCAATCACATAAACCAGCCTAATAATGATAACCTGATTAAAGGTTAAGATTTCAAATTCTTTGAAGGCTAATAATTTATAAATTAAATGACATGAAACTTGGTACAGACATCCATCTTCATATACTTATCACACTGATTGGCCTGATGGAGGAGCTGTAATGAAAGGTCAAACTTTCAAGGACTTATTATGTCCAAATTTAATTTACCATCTGTGGAAGATGATGCAGTTTCAGAAGCATGTAGTTTATCTCACCAATGAGGTGAAACTATTGAAATATTTTGAAGGGAAAGGGCCAGAATTTATCCAAGACATTAAACAAGCAAACACATATAAAATAATAAAAACCTGGTAGTCCATTCTCAAGTTCAAATGGATTTGGTTGTTATTTTCACTCTGTATAGGTAGGGAGTTTTTAGAGCTCATTTGTGATGTTGTTCCCTCTCTCAGCTTGTAATGGTTTGAGAAAAAAGAATGAGGTGTTGTGTGGAGCTGTGATTAGGCTGAACTACAAAGGCTTTGGAACATCGCTGCTTCTCTCGCTCTTCTCTGCACCTTTCTCACCATCTTTTGATGACTTGAAACAAGACCAGGTGGGAGCAGAAATGGACAGGCAGAAAGACACGCAGAGAGAATTAGCCTCTTAGTGGAAAACTGCAAATGGGAGAGTCCTGGTGGTGACAGGGATTAACAAGACTGGAGTGAGACTATAATTGCACTAAGTTCATTATTGTGCACTTAAGTCAGGACGCCTGCCCTCCTGCTTTGAATGCTCTTACCAATTGAAATTTCAAAAACGCTTTAGTGAAAATATATTTCCATCTTCAGTCCACCCTTTGATCAGACTTCAGCACCATGTTGTAGCAGACATTTAAAGTGGATGTCTGACAACTTTCTCTAGCTCAGTGACAGCAAATCTGATGTCACCCCACCACCACCACCACATTAGGGCTCAGATTGTAAAACTCTGTGGTCCACTGGCTTCCATTTTAAATACCTCTCCCAGAAATGTTGGTGTAATATTCAACTCCAATCTTAAACTAGAACTCCATGTACAAAAAGGTTGTCCAATCCAAATTTTTTCCAGTATCTCCAAAATCTAATCGTTTGTGTCTTTAGCCACTCATCAACTACTGGAACACATGTCTCTCCTAAAAGTCTCTCCATTGCCTCCACCTCATACAAAATTCTGCAGCTCAGCTTTTAACTGGTTCCAAAAATGTGACCATGTTACATCTGTTCTACCTTATTTACATTGGCTACAGGCACCTCCTTATATCTTAGAGCTGCTTTCCCCTTATGACCAAAGACCCTGCCTCTGGCAAAACTCTGTTATCATTTTAAAGTCATGGCTAAAAGGCGACTGTGAATTTGCTGTCATTAGAACAGACTTTGGGACACTTCGCTTGAGGTGGTCAGATGTGTTAAATCAATGCCACATTTTAAATTATTCCTCAAAACACACTTGTATAAAAAAAATTTTTTATTCTTGATTGCATTGCTTTTATTTCATTTAGGGTTTTCTTTTAATTGATTTACTTTTTGTCTGTTTGCTCCATTCATTTTTTTAAATTTACATTCATATTTTCAAAATGCCCCTGTAAAACTTGATTTGATTTTTGACATTTTGTCCCATAACTTGCATTACTTTACATGTTTTATGTTTGTATGTCATGTTTTAACTCTTTTCTTTCCGTGCCTAAAAAGCCCTGTTAATTCAAGCAGCCTCTGAATTCACACTTTCACTCTTACAGGGTATTAACTGGTACCACTGGAAAGGCCACGAGTTCTCTATTCCCTTTGTGGAGATGAAGATGAGGCCGTTCAACTTCCGTAGCATCAGCAGCAAGAGGAGGCGGTCTGTCCCTGTATAAACAAACCGCCTCTGCCCTGCCCAGAGTCATAGATAAATAGAGTTCGGACAATTTTTGGTGATGATTTTCTGCTATCTGTGTGCCTCGCTGACATTGCAAGGCTGCAAAAAGGATTGAGGTTATGACAAAAAGCTACTAATATTTTATTAATATTAATTTGTAACAATACAACATATTATTAGCATACTACCAACATTGAAAAGCTGTTATAACCATGGATTTGATCCTAAATGGATAGCAGCAAAGCTAAAACAACGTTCGAACTCTGTTTTTCTCTGCTCCTGCCCACCCAGCTTTAGCTGTTTTTCCCTCCTGTACTTCTACCCAGATGATAGAAGACACTGTATGTAATTTATTAAATACTTTGAATGACAATGGTTCTATTTGCTGTAATTAAAAAAAGGAAAGGCAAACAAAGAAGCTGTTTTCTTCCTTTAAGTCTATGATTTGCCTTTCCCCAGGATACAAGGAAATCTGCTCAGAAATGCCCTCAAGAGTACGAGAGCTAGCGCTATTTTAACCGTTACAAACAATAACACTTTTAACAAAAAATATACTGTATATGCCCTTAAAACCCTTAACTGTAAGATATATATATTTTTATAACTGATATTGTGACAAAAGTCCATCTATTTAATATGATTTGATGCCTTGGTGTTGAGCCTATATTACGTTCATGTAAACATAAAAACGTAATGACAAATACTGGACGCAAAACAGACACACAAGTCAAAATCAGAAGACATTCATAAAGCATTGCACTAGCAACGGCTTCATTACCATCTATTTTATTTATTTTAATTTTATATTTCTCTCTGTATGTGTTACACTTTACAATATCTGTTAAGTATTAAAGCAGAATAAAGTTAAACATCACTATTAAACTTGATTGTTATTGGTAGCCACACTGAGACAGTATTTGCACTACGAGTGGGAACACAGCAAAGCTATTGTTGTTCATGTAATTCAGTTAATTCTATAGTTGTTAATGGGCATTTTTTCATTATCTGGAAATTATTTTCAAGCAAATGACAATAACTGTATAGATGCAGTTGTTGCTTGCAGAGATGGTGCTGATAGATATAACATTTTACCAAAGATTTGCATAATAAAGATTCAGCCTGCTGTTTGGAAAGATGCCAGTCAGTTCTCTCACCAAAGTCACTGATGCAGCTTTTTTTTCCTGTATTAATAGATTCTCACTTTTCAGGGAATTTTATGGTAATCATATCGCCAGGTGTTATTTTATGTAATGTGAACACTAAATTCTATGCAAAAGAACATCAGGGTGGGCATAGTGCAGATTTCAGCTTGTCCACTGCCCCACTACCAGTTCAAAGGAACGTAGCAAAGAAAGCAGAACAGTAGGTGGAGTGAAGCCAAGTTCTTCTTCTGTGCCCTTCTTTTACTCGCTTCACCATTTAAGCTCCCCGGCGAAACGACAAAATCTGCAAACATGGCAGAGAATATATTCTTTTAGTGGGGTGGGCATAATCTGCAGCATGTCCACCAAGCATTTTGTGTTCACACTGTCGCACAAAGCATTCAGTGCCAGTTAGTTGGCTGCGGTTTTTCTGGGAACTTTTTTTCCCCTGCCCTTCTCTGTGGGAAGAAAGTGATCTCTGTGGAGTTTGAGGCAAACACAAACACACAACTGGCTAAATCTCCAACTTGGCCTCATACTATCAATAAAAACTAAATTTATTATCCAACACAATCGGCAGATCTGGATGTTACCATCGCTGCAAGCAACATTTGGTCTCAAATATTTTCAGTATTTAAAAAATACAGATGTTTTTGTTCCCCTAAGAAACAGCTGGAAATGTCATTCTTCTGTATTTCTGTCAGTCCTGTTTTCTCACTGAAAAGCAAAGCAGCAAATCAGGCTTGTATCATATGACTGTATATTTTTCATTTGTGTTTTTTTGTCCTTTTTAGACTCGGACACAATAGCAACTCTCCCCTCTATAAACTACTAATATACTCGTGTAGATATAGAGTTGAAGATAATGTGTCTTTTTGTTGTGTTCCCCCTTTAAATGCAAACTCATTGAAAAGTCCTCTGGAACAACTCCAGTCTAACCTCTGTATTTCTAACCAGTGTTGTGTTAAAGGGCAGATGGAGCCTACTGCATGCTGACTAAATTTCAATCATAGTAAATAACAAATGTCATAGGAATATGTTTTTAATTTCATTTGTGATGAGTTTGTTTGCTGATCTGGGTAAAAGTCACTTCTGAAATGGTTTATAAAGTAGAAGATGTAGATAACGTTATCAGGCCGCTAAGCTGTCCCAGAAACCTTCAAAGCCTTCAAAGGTTAAATAAAAATTGAAAATATATATAATACAACTGTTTCAAAAGCTGACCTTTTCCAGATCTCGTTTATGTTTAAGTGTCAAAGTCACTGTTTCAGAGTCTCTCATGAAATCCATCTCCTGTAGTGATATACAGTAGAGTAGGGAATCCTCTATGAACTTATTTCGTTAACCACTTGGATGAAGTTTGCCTCAGTGCATATATTTGTACAAGGAACAAAGGTCATGAAGCTTTGCATAGAAAGAACAGAATATTATTTGTATTATGATGGATTTATCTCACAGCAAACTATAAGGTGCTCTTAAATCTGCTCTTAAAGTTTACATATTTTCAGTCACCATCATCAGCTTCAGTTGGCAACTAGTGAAAAACAGTTGTTTAAATCAGTTGGTTGTAGTAAAGCCTCAACCATGCCCCTCTATTAAGGGTTAATAATCAATTTAATTTCCATTTTCATTTATTTGAAAAGTTCATTTATTACTTGGGACCAACATTTACATTCATTACACCAATTATTGTAATTAAAAATTTATCACCAACATCACTCCTAGTTCAGAGCTTGCAGGTAAACAAATCATTTAGAAATTGAGAAAATATAACTATAACCCCCACTTGGAAACAATGAAATTACACAGAGATGCTGAATTATTTCTTACCTGATTACCTATTGTTTCCTCGTACCATCAAGAAAGATCAGTAGTTAGTTTTGCTTATTACAAACACGCTGATCAAGTCTTTTTTGGAGAGGAGGGGGATATAAGTTATAAAGACATTCTGTTCAATTTTCCATCATCTAGAAGATATATAATACACTATTCCATCCCTTCAATCTGCTGAATGACATCATGTTTGAAAAGAGCATCCCCTCCATTATTTAAACCTAAAACTAAAACACTCACACTGTATCACTTTTTGTTTCCACTGAGCTTCTTACAGTACAGAAAATCTCCTGTTCCCCTTATTTATTTCAATATTTATTTTAAGATTACTCTTTGTCTGATTGTAAAAAGTTATAGTTAAAAACGACACAATGTCCTCTATAGAATGAAAAAGAAAATGTTTTTTTCATGGGTTTGCTTTTACAAGTTCACTGAATTATATAACCACCACGTTTAATACAATTAATAAAGTTAAAATATAAACAACAATTTTTATATAATAAAGTTCATTATTATTATTATTATTATTATTATTATTGATATTATTATTATTATTATTATTATTATTATTATTATTATTATTATTATGTTTGGTGGTATTTGTTATTATAAGCCACAAACTGTAACTGCATTGATTTGAAATCTCGCCATGAAAATGTAAATGTTGACAAAATGTGATCTCGACTGTTGAAAAGCTCCTATACTGTATGCTGAAACAAAAGATTTATTGTTGGATAACCTTGGATATTACTGTCGAATTCAGCTCTAGTTTGACTTAAACATGTACTATATAGTTCCTTTTTTAATACATTTTCTACATATTAATAAAATATTAAAATAGTCTGATTTGGTGTCTTATGGTTACTCTTTTTGTTTTGTGTGTTTGTTAATTACAAAATACATACAGCTAATATAATTTAAGATGAACTGTTTTCCACTAATCTTTAATGTCCATGGAAATCATTTTTTATGAGAAAAACTTTTTTTCTTCATATTTGGAGTCATGTTTTCCTTAAAAGAACTTGAACTCTGGATACACCGTTTCCACTCCTGTGAAATAATGAACTACCAAGAGCCGACTTGAGTTCATGCCATAAACTTTTCACAGTATCTTCACCTCTAATTGGAGGCTATTAAAAAGTGAAGTAAGGCCAGCAGCACTTACAAGAGAACAGTTAAAGGTGGACTTATAAAGGCTGGCCAGTTTGGTTTGGCTCTAATTTATTCTCACACTGAGACATAGTGGGGGTACATGGACATGAAACCACATCTGTAGTACACCAAGCTAAACAGTCATTCTACATTAATCGTCAAGCAGTTGATAGACCATCCAAAAGAACATAATTTGATTTTCGTGAAGGTAACATTACTAAAGATGAGGTAAGGAAATGCAATTTAGTTTAAGGCTAATCTGCCACAAGGTCTGGGCTTTTATGTATTACTGCAACTGTAATTCAACTCTTTTATCTTTTGCCTTCAATATACAGCAAGCAACAGTTACACCAAAGGAATTGTAATAAGGCTTCATTGTAACAGAGGTATATTGCAAGTATTTTACCATAAACTTAAGTTAACTAGCTAATTTGATTGAATAATGAGATTAAGACCTGACAAAGCTAAATGAAAAGTGAAAGTGATTAGCTACATTTGATCCGGAAAAAATGACAGTTTGTACCAAATTTCATGGCTGAGACATTTTATTTAAAGCCACACTCAACCTCATTAAAACCTCATAGTGGCACCAGATGGAAATTAAGAAAATGAAGAGTTACTTTTAGCATTATTGTTGTATTAGCAACACATTTAGCCTCAGACGGTTACTGTTAACCTAGTAGTAAGAATAATTACCACCTTGGTAAGCTGTAACCTGGATACAGGAAAACTAACATGTCAGTTGGGGCTTCTGGAGAGGAGATAAAAGATCTGATTAAAGGTTGGAGCTAACAGTAGAACACCAAATGGAAACCACAAGTAACAAGCAAAGAAAGAAAAGGTCAAGTCAAGTGCCTAGACTAAAATCTAATAACTACTAGATGTACTAACCACTTTGATGTCACCAATTGATTTGTGATCTCCATTTTGTAGCCTAAAGTTTGAATTTTGACTGTTGCCATTTTGGATTTTTGGAGGCAGAAGTGAGCATATTTGGACGAGGGGGTGGTTCCGACCCAAATACTTGCTGCTTGGTTAGCTTGTGCATTTACAGTCTATGGTTAACAGTGATAATGCAAATAATAATTTTTGCTGATGAAAAGCAGGCTTTAAAACCATCAAAATGAAACGTCTTTACAGAATAAAATTAACATTAAACTCCTGTCTTTGACAACAACCAAATGCTGAACATTTTTTAAGCAAACAAAATGTTGTAATTAACTTTGATGAACTGAAAACAGACTGAAATAGCAACAGCTATGGCTATGCCTATACTCTCTGGATCTGGAGTTCACGCCATGGTTGCTACCTACCTAAACAACATTGTCGCAGTGGTAGCAACTTGCCTGTGACAGCACCCACTTGTCACTCAAAGCTGCCATGGCCTTAATTATGCATAACTTTAAGCCTTAATATAAGATTTAAACAGGAGTGTGATATAAAAATTCACATCCAATACTGTGTAATGGGGACATCAGTTATAGAGAACATTTTTTGTACCAGGCTGCAAACATGTTGGACATTTTAACATCTCGGTCTATGGGGATTGACTCACATTTGGAGCCAGCCTCAAGAGGCCATACAAGGAACTGCAGTTTGTGGAACTTCCAGTTTGGCTTCATTTTTCAGGCCTGGAGGTTGGCACTTGATCAAGTCTTAACTTAAAATTGTCAGATGTTGCTAAGAAAGTTATTCAATGGATCTATATCACTTTACAGCTAATAACCAAGTCAAAAAATGACTAGGTACTGTACTCACCTTGATGTTTTCAGTTTCTCAGCTACAAAACGTATGTTTTTAATCATCTGGTCTTATTAAAAATAAGATATACTACCCATGACTGTTGTGAATATAAACACAGTTTTGAGCATGTTCACCCACACAGAAAAAAATATGAACTACACAAACACTCACACGCATACATGCACACACGCCTGCATTATATTGTAACAGCCACAGATTTGATCACAATCGCAGATAATCAAAACTCCTCATTTCAGCAGTTTTAGGATTCATTGTGTAATTACTGCAAGTTTTAATTATCCATTAATTATCCATTCAAGTGTCTGGTCAGCAAAAACTAACTTGGTAAATAATGAGCATGTGTGAGGTTTATGAATACATTAGACTTAGACACAAATAAATGAGCAACACAGCATTAAAGGTCAGAAATAGCTCATGTTCAGTATTTATCAAAACGAAACACTCAACATGCACTGCTGGATCAAGCAAAATGTTCACAGCTGACTGAGGTTTCCTGTCAGTCATGTTCTTGTTTTTTGTGGAAAGAAAAAAAAGGAAATTTGATGATGTTGGGTTATTTTTGATTACTCATTAATGTAGATTTTGTTGAACAGAAACTTTGTGGCCTCAAAACCTCTATCAGCTTATCTCTGCTTTACCCTGTCAGATGATGGTGTTCACCACGTTTCCTGTAACTTTATCATATATTCATTATTAACATTTTGCAAGCCACGAGTTCAAACTGTGCCTAACTTAGCCTCCAACCAATGACAGACTTTTATTGCTATTGCATAAAAAATAGTTGTTCAAACTGATAAGTTATCATTATTATTGTCATTCACTGTTGATACGTAGTATTCCTAATCAAAAGCCCAAAATCAAATTCATTTATTTTTCATCAATTGTTATTTTGGGCCCTAGTTTTGACCATAGCACCTCAAAGCTAGTAAATGCACAATTTAGATTATTTCTGTTGAAAGTTTAGGATAGTGTTTTTCAAAGTCTGAGACTGTGGGTCTCCCCTCAATATATGGACCCCCCTTACAGTACTTGCATGTTTGTTTAGCTCAATTCCCAGTTGCCTACAATTATGTTATTTGAATCTATTTTGAGCCTAATAATGGTATTTGACATTATTTCAGATTACACCAAATACATAGAAAAGTCTGTCTGAAGGAATTTATTTGTTTTTGACTCCGGGAAAGTGGAAAAAACAGTAAAACTCCCTCAAATATCTCTCTGAAATTAATCTCTGAACTATGTCTTTAACTAAATCACACACATTTAGGCTACTTGTATGTGATCTCCTTTTGATAACTACTGTAATAATTTATGTAATATTTTTTCATTTCCATTGACTGAGCCTCCACTGAGACTCCACTGAGTCCCACCTCACACTTTGAGTAACTGAAACTTTTATACATTGGTTAGCATTCATTATTTCACATTACTTTACTAATTTATTGACTGTAATTAAGCTACATGATTATGGTACATTAAAATGTGTATTTCCACTGCCCATTATCAGTTTTTGCAATAGAATAACAGCATTATCATACTGTAGTTGTGTCACATTTAAGTTGTCCAGAAACAGTTTTGAGTCTAACACAGTGACTGATGGAAGCCTAAAGAGAGCAAAGATGTGTTATTTAAGAATAGTATTCCAAGAGCACAAGGCTGGCTCATTAATCACAGCTTAGCGTGAATGAATCGAGTTATAAATCAACAATTCAGGGTTACAAGAGCCTTTGACATCTAGAGTCCATCATGTGAAAAACTTAACCTGATAGAATATATCACCATTATCATACTTGAATATTAGCATTAAAGTTGAGTTACAACAGCTGTTTTGGGGAAAATCATGTAAATGAGACATTCTATGGTTGGTAAAGAGCAGGACTGTTCTAGTGTTAAAGCCTCTAGCTGTACAAGTTATCAGTGTATGTCTGTATCAGGATGCCTATTGAGCATCAGTGTCCCAAATATAGGATGATTTGTTGAATCCTGTGAGGTCAGCTAAATCCCAGGATTTTGTGGTGTATTTGAGTGAAGTCTACAGAGGCTCATGGTTGTTTTTCTGCAAAATCTCAAAATCTGCAGAAATGTGTAAAGTGCCTTGAGATGACTTATGTTGTGATTTGGCGCTATATAAATAAAGATTGACTGAGTGATTGATTGATCCAAAAATATGAATTTGACAGAACATTCAGTTGACCAGACAAATATCAAATAGGAGACTGTCAAACTTTAA
Organism: Scomber japonicus; assembly: GCF_027409825.1. NCBI lineage: Eukaryota > Metazoa > Chordata > Actinopteri > Scombriformes > Scombridae > Scomber > Scomber japonicus. The sequence goes on along the minus strand of NC_070589.1, from coordinate 17,438,435 downwards.
AAATGTTTCCCCCTCTGTATTAAAGAGATCAGATATTCTTGACATATTTGAATGGATAAATGTATTGCATGGTCAAGTAAACATAGGACATCAGTTTCTGTCTTTGTGCCATCTTCTTCCTCTTATCCTCTCTCTCCCACCCACCCACTAATGTCTCCACGTCCACAGAGGCAGTGCAGTGGATGAAGCTGATGAAAAGTGGCGTTGTGAGTTGTTCCCAGTCTCCCAAGCGCTCCTAGAGTCCTTTACATCTCACTGAACCCAGACAGTTAACAGGCCCTGGCAGGCATCTGAATAAGAGGGAAGTGCAACCCAGATCTCCCAGTTAGACTCTCTGTGATAGCACTGTAAACACCAGCGCTTAATTGGGGGACCAGTCAGTGAAAAGGTTGATTTTCATCGGGCATTTATTGATGCTCAAAGCTTCATCCTGCACAGGGCCTTACAGATCACAGATACAAGGGAGGTGTGAAGATTTGAAGACCTCAGCTGAGTGGAACGGGAGGTAAGTACCGGTGTCCTGATTGAGCATCACAGTCCACCACTTGTGCTGTTTTTTTTGTTTGTCTGTTCTAATGGGAGAAAAACGCCTGTTATCAGAATGATCTATCTAACCATTCATTAAGGTTTTCAGCACTCTTGAACACTAGCAATTATTGAATGAATGCATGCGTGGCGACTGTGAAGCCTGAATACTGCTTAATGAGACCAATGCCCTTCACTGCTCTATATTTTAGATTGATTTCCCCTCTAAATAAGTCCTTAGTTTCAGCAGCTTCTTAGGCTTTATTCATCCACAAACTGTACCCATAAAGCAGGCACTAAATGCATCACATTCATGCAATTACCTCTTGGATAAGAGAGCCTGTACAGTACATGTAGATATGCATTGACATGGACAGTGAGGTTATCCTAGAAAAAACAGTGAGACTGACTGCTGTATCTGTAATTTATTCCTTGAATTACAGATACAGCAGTTAAAGAGCAGTGCTGCTGATAATGTGTTATAGTTCACATTACAGTTACATCACATTACAGTTACATTACAGTTGCATTACAGTTATTTACCAAACTGTTAAGTCATTGGTTGCATCAAGCATGTTCTGCATAATTGGCAGATAGAAAAAAAAGCCTTTTAATGCATGGTTGCACAACAATTGCCTGACCTCTAGTGACTTTGGCTAGAGTTTGTGCAGAAAACAGGACAAATATGACAGAGCAGTCCACAACTTTTAAGGGGTGGAGACATGCACATTTGTTTAAATTAGGTACACAAAATGATAAGAATGTGACAGTAAAATGTTAAATCTGCCCAGGTGAGAAACAACCATGCACTACTGTGAACATCAAATCTCTCCAAACACGCAGCAACATGCTAAAACACACCTAAAGCAGAGATGAACAAGTTTGTAGCATTGCACATAATAAAGGAAATGTTGCCGTCAGTAGAATAACTGTCTTTCGGCAAAAAACAGATAAAAGGAAATGGCCGGTGCCATCAGACAGGAAAATCTTTGCAAGATATTCTGACATTTGGACTACAGCCACAATAACAGCTTTCTATGAATGACTGCCCACTGGATTAATCCACACAAGAGAGGGGGGGATGAACCAGGGACACTGCGATTCTGTGGTATGCGCGGTAACCACTTGGCTACCAAAGTGCTCCAATCCACACAATTTCTATGATGAGAAAACTGTAATTGCCTGCAAAAGAGTTAAAGGATGATTGAACAGGTTTATTCAACTTATGGACTGTCACGCAAGATCACCAAAACTGTAACAGACAATGGATAAAATTTTATCAAGAGGTTCAAGATTTGTGAGCCTATGGCATCAGATTTTAACGTGGAGAGGATGAAGATCAAGATGTGACATTCACATTGGAGAAGTGCTCTCCACTGACCCAGAAGGAGAACCCTCCCCCCACTTGAAATGTGCATCACACATTAAACCTAATTTTAAGTAGTCATGTGGACAAATGGCTGACAATGAACAACAAGTCCAAATCAGTCCACAAAAGTGCTACTTTAAACTGAGACCAGCCACTCTACCATGGCCTCTGAGCTTGTTGAGGATATGTGTAAAAGTAAACTCATTCCAATTCCTGAGTTGAACACTCTCTGCCATCACTGAACAGGAATATCAATTCCTTAAGCAATACAGCACAGTCATTAAACTGCTCACTGTGGCATTGGACGTACTGAAAAGTGAGGATAACTGCTACTATGACAGTCTCCTACTAACACTGGAAATTCTGATGTCCAAGGATGGGTTGCACCAAGTGGTCTTTGCTAAGCCTGGTCCTAACTGCTGAGTCAGTCTTCATTAAGACCAGTCTTTAGAATGGACTTTATGTAGGTTACACCAATCAAACTTAAGCTAGTCTTAAATATGCCCAGTCTTAGTGACGCGCTTCGACATGACTATGGCTATTGCCTAGCAGTGTGCATTGTGAGAATACGTTGTTAACAATCTCCCACAGTCATTCTAATATGTAGCTAATCATCATAATTTGTGGCAACGTTATGGTGGTTCATGGAAAAGGCAATTTCACAGACATTAAGATAAGAAAATGAATAAAGCTCTACAGCCAGCACAAGAAAACGCTCACAGCAAAGCATAATGGATAGTCATTTCCTCTTTCACCCTCTACTCTTTCTGACACAATCCATGGACACATTGATCAGGACAGACCAAGGCACAAAGCAGAACTGACCAAGATATATACCAATTTTAGGACTTTAATCCATTCATTTTCTTGTTTGCTTTATTGGTAACCTTCTTTTTTAGTTGATTGAATGATCTTTATTTTTCAACTTTATTTAGCAGCATGGGTGACAATCTTGGTTTGTCATCTGACACAAACTGGAAGTCCGGTGACAGTTCAAATAGATCTCTCCTACAGAAACCTCCAAAATCAGCTCTTCATCACTGTGTCCAATGGATTGCTTCTGTCCCTAATAACTCTCTCCTATCTAAGAGCCTGCTTGTTCTTAAGTCGATAAACAAGATGCGCCTGTTGTCGTTATAATGTTGATCAATGTCAAGCCTCATCGTTTAAAGTTGTTACTATAGAAACGGCCTAAATTTGAACCTTGCGCCTGTTCCTGACTAGGTGTAAGATTTATGCTGGGTCTTAGCAGGAAGAAAGCTTAAGCCTAGATAGTGCAACAGGTGTATTATTAGGTTGGACATAGAACGCTGAGTTACAACTGACATAGTTCAAGACCAAGTGTAAGTCCTGTTGGTGTAACTGGCCCCAAGACACTGTCACTATGCATGGGCTCTCCAGTATGACAACAGGTCCACCTGATGCCATAGTACAGGTAGGCCTATAGTATGATTTGATAGAATTTTTTTATTTAAATTTTTTATTTTTATGATACCGCAGATTTAGGTCACAACCACTCCCTAACTCATGTTAATTAATCTATAGTTAATTAATTAAATTGAGTTCATTAATCTACTAGCACTATCCTACAGTAGGCTGAGAAATAATAGGGCTGTGAGTCTGGTATAGTCAGTTTTGTAAGAGCATAGCTCACTCTATGTCCTCTCTGTCCTCTCTGCCTCTCGTACCACTCACCTGACAACTCCCTCCATGGATATGCAATGCTTTGCTCTTTCTATTAATTTCTCTAAATACCTAACTCAAGAGGAGTGCCTCCTGTTATTCCACTCCTCACTTGAATATGATTGGCCTACATACAGTATGCAATGTTTTGATATGGAAATATGCTGCTTTAGTCAAAGACACATATGAATGATAAATATGAATATAGGCCTACATAGAGTCGTCTTACATTTATGCAGTCTGCATTCACTCATTTTACATCAAGTGACTTTGACTTGAGTCTATAACTACACTACAGCACATTTGACACTGTACACATCCGGCATTATCCAATCTTTTTATATCGCAGTCCATCACACTACGATTTGTGTTTGTACTGGACAGTTGACAACTGAGTGTAGCGCTTTCCCCAACGATGAACAGAATGCAACGCTCAAGCAGCACACACACCCCCCCCCCCCGCCCCCCACCTCAAGCAGCAGTAAGAATGACTTTTTTGCTTTCGATGAGGAAGATACAGCTTCCTTCAACTTCCACAGTGAAGGCAGTGAATATTTGAAGTCGATTAGTGAACTATAAAGTCATGGTTTGGAGAGCAAGCAACTCGGGTGAGTTTGAGTGTGTTTAGCCTCTCAAATGAAGTGCATATGCCTTTAAAGATGCTTTTTGTCCTTATAAGTCTGTCATCATCTCATGGTATTAGGAAGGCCAGTCTTCTATTATTTTATTTATTAAATATATTTTGAGACCGTTAAGGGTCAAGGGTCCAGCGTTATTCAGACATGCAATTAAACCTTGTACTTACTATGACATTAAGCTGGTTTTCATTAACTTTGCTGTCATTTTTTGTGGAATAATTTTATTGAAGAGCATAAAAGAAATATCTTTTGTATGTCGTTACGAGGACAGGGATTTGTGCTGATATGCCAGCATATATAAGATTTAATGTTATATTCTTAAGTGGCAATTACATGTCAATGCATCTTAAACTATGTTATGGAGTAATGCAAAAGTAATGTAACGAGTAGTGTAGTAAATTACTTTGCGCAGGAAATGTAAGTAAAGTAGAGCTAACCCTACTTTTTAAAACAAATTCATACTTTTTTGAGTAACAACCCCAATACTTGTTAAGAGCAAGTGATGAAGAGCAAAATTGTTAACATACTTTTATTGGGGCTGGTTTCAGAAAGTAAACTCACGCATTGTTTTAATGTGGTTGTATTTACTCTATTTAAACCCTCTTATCTCTTCTCCTCTCTTCTTTGTTTAATAGTATTTCATAACAGAGAAAATGTGCTGTATATGAATACATACGACATGTAGTTATCTTGGTATTATTAATATTCTTGGTCCACAATTGACAGAATATATCATTGTTAGCTTTTTGTTGTCTTTTTTCTGACAAATGTTTAACGCAGCATTAAGAAATTCACATTACATCAATTGTACATCGGCTTATGGAATATTTGAATATCATAATTTCAAATCATTCTTTTAAAAAATACTCAAAATCCTCTCCTCTTTCCATATCCAACCCTGTGTTACAGTCTGCAGTTTCTGGTCAAAATCTGTGTAAAATTTGTATTTTCTGCCTAGAAAAGATGCAGTGCTATTTTTCTTCTTTTGTGATTTAAGACCAAATAGGAAATTTGAGTTTGACAGGGGACCGACAGGGAACTCTAACTTCACTCAAGTCCTCAGGTGTGATTCAGATATGAGAGCTGACTGACAGTGTCTCTCAGGGCTACACTGACCTGTGGGACAAGCTCATTAGAGAGTTTGTTCTACAATTGAGTTTGCACTGGAATTGATTGCAGAAGGCTCAGTGTAAGCAGTGGTTGTATGTGCTTGTTTGTGTGTATGTGTCTCTGAGAGAAGTAGAATGAGAGAATGTTTGCTCTTTTTGAGAATGCATATCAGCCTTAATTCAATGCATTCAATGGATGCTCGGTGTGAATTGGATTGAAGTGAATGGAAATGGCAAGTAACTGTGAGACTTTGCTTTGGGTTGTGTAGTTTTGTTTTTGGTCTACATGCAGAGAATGTCAAGGAATAAACAGTTTAGTCCTTTTTTACTATTTTAAATGTATAAAAGGAATAAATATAACAAAATCTAATTATTTTAACTTAATTTTGTCATGTATTTTGTGTTTGTATAGCTGTGTGCAGCACTTTTTGCACTAGTGCACCACTGCATTCTCTTGTCACTTATGTATTATTTCAACTATGTATTGTATTGTCATGTATTGGCTGACTGCAGCTCTATGTAGCACTTTTGTCCAAGACAAATTTCCCCCAGGACATCAAAATGTATTTTATCTTATCTTATTTCCGTTCACAAACTGTAGTTCTAAATTTAAAATCTTGTGCAGGGAATCATGCAAGCATTTTTTTTTTTTGAAAGGGCAGTTTTACAATGAATTTATGGTAATGTTCACACCAAATTGCTGCCAGTAATTATCTGCTTTGGTTTCTACGTGCAATATTTAACAAGATGTTGTCATATGCATAATCACATGGTTTAGGTTAAGAAATTGCTACTGAATCTTAAGGCTTACATAACTCAAAGCTGTTAGGAAACCATACATAAAAAAACAGGAAGACACAACATATCATGGTCAACACCAACATAAAAAGGCTCACAAATGTTCAGTAATGTTGCTGTTTAAAAACATGTTTCTGTTGTACAGTGTTTCTTATATTAGCCAATCACTCAGACTAATGTTCACTTAAGGCACTCTGTGTGAAGTTACTGTTAACAGGAGACACTAATCAACAGAGATTATGTGGGAGATGGACTGGATACTGAGATAATAACACGATCGGAAAATGCAGTGAGGAGATTAATGCAGAAAGATTTAATTACTGTCACTTTGATGCAAATGTAGACTGAAGACAGTTTCAACCCTTCTATATTCAAATTTGACCTGTTTGAAAGTAAAATGTTTTATCTGTGTGATGTATTTTTCATCCACAACTTACTTTGATGATGTATCCACCTTAGACCACATTTAATTTAAAATGTTAAAAAGTGACACAATGTATCTATTGTATTGCTTGTGAGGAACAGAACAGACAAAATATACCATGTCTAATGATAAGTGAAATAATTCACAAAATAACTTTTTCTAGTATTTTCTTACATGTTTTTGCATTATTGTTTTGTTAGTTGTGGTATGGGTCAACATTGGCTGCTTATACTTTCCTATTGAAAAAAAGGAAAAAAGTCTGATATATGAGCTTTAATTCTAAAAACAACACTTCATCGTGGTTGATCAACACCAGGTGTTATCTCCAGCATGGTGTGTGTGTGTGTGTGTGTGTGTGTGTGTGTGTGTGTGTGTGTGTGTATGTGTGTGTGTGTGTGTGTGTGTGTGTGTGTGTGTGTGTGTGTGTGTGTGCACTGAGCCAAGTGTGTGATGAGATGTGAAACATAGAGCATATTTGCAGCATGCCACTCTACAGTTGAATTCAAGATAATATATTATATACTATTATTATACTATTATCATAGGATAAGTATTTTAATTACTTACCACCAGGTCAAATTTGACCCATAACAGAACAGATGCAACTTTAAAAAAATAAGCATTTAAGAAAAAGGAAAATTATCAATATGTGTTTCATTGTATTCAGTAGGCCATTGTTGATGATGTAACAAAGCCTTGTTTTGATCAGAAAAAAAGTAGGGTTAGGGTTAGTCTGAGAGTTATGAACCTAAGTAAGATTGGGTGCACTGGCCTGGGGGCGTGCGGTCCGTTGCTTACCCCTCCGCCTCCCTGGAAAATAAAAGTTAAAGAGAAGTAATGTTTTTTGTATTTTCTGTTGATTAATGTTTAAAGATGAAAGTTTTTCCATTAAAATAAATAATAAAGAAGAAATAATAAAGAACCCAGAAAACAACAAATAATCATCAAAACCCGTGCATATACTGTGTGACATTTGTTTTATGTAATTTATACCATTGACCAGACACAGATGCAGCTCAGGATCAAACAAGATGAAAATACAATTTAACATGGTAAAATTATTCCAGAATACAGTTTATGTTTTTTATGGACACAGGTAAGAAAGACACAGATGTTTCCTTTTTGTAGTTTTATTTTTATTCCTTGATATTAAATGATGATGTGTGTGGAGGTGGACCTATTGACTGGGTTGTGCAAAAGGAAAAATTCAGAAAAAAGGTTATGGTTAGTGGCAATACAATGTAGTAAACCGTAACCAACGTAACCAAAAAGTAGGGTGTTAGGGTTAGGGTTTCACACATCTAAACTTGGAAATGGATCAAATTTGACCCAAACACAATAGGAAGGTTCAAAAGAAGAGCTGTTTTTTTTTCCTCAGTTCAGGCTGAGAAAGTCTAATTTGTCTTGCCTTCTGTGTCAAAATGTTGCTGTTACTACAGAAAGGAAACTAAGAATTACACAATTTTACTGTCCAGTCATTTAGACTGAGACACTGCTGACAAGTCTTGTCATTTCAAACACAAACACACACACACAACGAAGAAAAAAAGAAAAAAGGAAGTGCCTTCTTGTACTTTTTTGATACCCCATGACCACATAAGGTCATGACAGTGTCTGCGTTTTTCTTGTAAGACTGTCTTTCAGACATTTCTCTTTGTGGGAAACACCAGTCAAAGTCTGTTTGTAAAAGATAATAGCACAGCAGTCATTACAGTATGTAGCTGTACAGTATATATCTACTTTAACACTGTCTCTGTATATATGTATATATATATATATATATATATATATATATATATATATATATATATATATATATATGATATTTCTATTTTATTAGTAATTTTTCCATGACAACATACTGTACTGTACAGTAGAATTCCTTAGCAAGTTTTTACTCCCACAATGTGTTCTGTAGCTTCCTCTGTATTTGGTAATACTTCAGAGCAAAGAGGAACCTAGAAAGTCCCCACTGATTAAAATGAAGCACTATGGAAAACACCTTCTTTACTGCACAGTGTCATCCTTTATTTATTATTCTAGCAGACCCTAATGTATGTTCTTCTAAAACCAAGACAGGAATTTTAACATAATGCTTATTCTCAGAATACAGCATGTGTCATAGGATAACTATGCTGAGATTGTTACATAAATGAATGTTAAAATAGCTCACTATGACTTCATAGTTGGAGTGTGTAATCAGGTCTCCTTGTAAAAGCCTAAAGTTTACATGCCAACATGCCAATAGCTCTTCAGTGATGGCTTTCCTTAAGAGACTGAGAGAGAGCAGACAGGCAACTCCTTATATAGACTAATCATCTCTTTCTCCGTCTTGCTCTCTGCCTGTTTTCTCAGTGCAGAGCCCAAACATTTTACAGGACTGGAAAACAGCAATGGTTTACCTCTGGGGGGACCAGTTTTATTTCTGGACATTTGTCAGATTCCACTACAGCAACCCTTTAGTCACTTTTCATTATAGCTCACATTCAAAATCTCACAGAGTGCACAGTGTTGGGTTAACTCATATTTCACTCTGTATGTGTGTGTGTGTGTGTGTGTGTGTGAGTGCGTGTGTGAGTGCGTGTCCCTCTCCTCATTGGTAGGACCAGTAGGTTGTGATGATTTATAATACCCTTCTGCATGGCCCAGTAATTCTATGAGGCTTTACTTAATGCTACTGGTAATGTCACAGTCATTTTTTTGCCATCGTGATTGTGTGATCAGTGATCCACTGTCAGCTCCAATGGTCTTTCCTGCAATTTGTTCAACTACAGATCTGAGCTGGATAAAGGGATATATTGTCCCCTTGTAGGTGAGCACAACTGAGAATAAGGTTTTTATAAGCCATATCAGAGCTACACCCATTATAGTACAGGGTCAACACAGTATAAATTGAGAGCAAGGTTTCCATGGAGGAAATGGTACGCATATGAGGGTCACTGCAGTGTAACTTGAACATAAGGTATCCTTCGAGAGAAGGGAAGGGTACAATAGGTTTCTTATATGTAAGGACAAAATGCAATTTCCATCAATGAAATAGCGAATAATGAAAAAAATGTTACCTTGAATTGTGACTGCCAGAGCAGTAGACCTGAATATACATTTTGTTACACTAGATCAGTGTCTCTGACAGCTTTTTACAGATTATTTCTGGTGTTTTAGGATGATTAAAAAGAGAGTCTGAAGAGAATCTGAGATTTCAAATGATCCCTTCAGGTATAAAAGTGTATATAAAGCAGATGGCTTCTACATGAAGGTGTGTCTGCAGTAGCAATCAAAGGCAGGAGCATAAATATACAGTGAAATCATTTTCATATAAACTACTGTAAATAAGGATTTCCATCAGGGAAAGTGGCGCTACACTGAGGTCATTAATCAACGCTTGCTCGAGGTGACTGGACACTGAAGTGCCTCAACAGCAGCTGTGATATAGCCTCACTGTGCAACACTGTGTGTGTGTGTGTGTGTGTGTGTGTGTGTGTGTGTGTGTGTATGTAGGAGGGTGGTTGCTATTTGTCTAAGATGGCTCAGACACACCTGCAGACATGGTGAGGCTTGTCTCATCAATTTTCATGTAACCATGCCTGTAGCTATGAAAAAGCACACAGCATGTTCAGCCAGTCATGGTCAGGAAGTGTGCCTTTCAGGTTTATCAGACAACATTGTTTCAATTGTTGAATTTGTAGACAATGCTGTGATAGAAATGACGGAGAGCAAAACATTTAACAGAATTGCATCGTGGTTATGAAACTGTTTTTAGAGTTCATGCATTTGGTTTAATGTATGTTTAATGTAAGCTTGCATCATACAGCATTTGAGGACATAAAATATACCAGTCAATGCACATTCATTTATAATCTCTCCCCTTTCAGGACAGGAGAGTAGATTGAATTTAATGTAAGCAGAACACTTGAAAAAAAAGTTCTTACTTGAATAAAACCCTCTTTTGCTTGACTGAACTGAAAGGCTATTGACCACAATGCCACAGGCACAGCAAGTGTGTGTGTGTGTGTGTGTGTGTGTGTTTATCTGTGTGTATACTTCACATGACCTCATTCATATCACTTATCTACATCTACATTATTTTTAACCTGATGGTACTCTCTTTAGCAACTTTCATTTCCCCTTTTTACACCAAATTTCATACTTCATAATCTGGGTGTAGTCGGTTTAACCGAGCATCTGAGGGAACATTTATTTTAATATCCTAACATGGAGAATTCATTTCAACACACATTTAATAAAGGCTTCTTATGAATTTCTCATTCAGTTTACCTAACGTTCTCCCTGTGCTTCTGTCTGACATCATTCAGCGTGTGTGTGTGTGTCTGTGTGTGTGTGTGTGTGTGTGTGTGTCTGTGTGTGTCTGTCTGTGTGTGTGTGTGTGTGTCTGTGAGTGAGTAAAATAAAGCAACCACAAGAACCAGTACGCCATACAGGAAACGCAAAAGCACAAGACAGAGGGCCCATTCTTACACAAAGTGGGCAGGGTGCAGTGACGTTGTGACCAAAACACACACACACTCACAGAGAGGGGAGGAGGAGGTGGAGAAGGAGGACGAGAAACAAGGGTAGAGAGGGAAAGAGGAACAGAAAGTGAAGACTTGTCAAGATGTCTGGGTGAGGGGGACCAGAACTGAGCAAAAGCCAGACGTCTAAAAAGAAACAACAGAAGTTTTAGCAGCTGAGTGGATCAGACAGGAGGGGGAGACCTGACCTGCCATTTCACAAGTGCCTGTGGGGTAAGGTGCCGCTTTGAAAGAGATCTTGAGTGCCGGTAAACTTGAAATACTTTAAAAGAGTTCTGAGTGGTGAATGTTCATGTATGAAACTGTTGAGGTTTTTTTGCTCTGTGAGTCTGGGAATACAAAGTCAAAACTGTTTATACTGTGGCAAAAAATACTGTTGTTTTGGCAGAACTTACACCTGACAGGATGTTTGATAAGTTACAATGATAAACTGATAAGAGTCTTCCTGTATTTGAGTGCACTGACGTGTCATGCTAACACGCACTTAGTTCTTTTCTATCTCATTTAGTGACAGAAAGTGCTTACTGATGATAACTTCTCCTTCTGCTTCTGCTAAGACTGTCCTCCACTTTGCTCTCTCTCAGTATCAAGTTGACACAAGTCTGAGCTGCAATATGCTTGTGCACTTGTGCACTCAATGTAGAGAACTGTACTCCTCCAGACTTTTAGTTTCAGTGGAACAGCTGTGTTTCCATAATAACCAACCAAAAATACTAATGGTATGAAACTTAGATTAATTACGTTGCTTTAATAGTTTGTTGCTGGTTGAGACTAGTCAAACTGTGTTATAATACGGACTGATAGGGGCTTTGCTCTGACTGTGTGCTCGGGGCAAGTCATTAAAGATTCCTGCCTTGCCTTCTGTCACAACTTTGTCTTTTAGGTCGCACATGTTCCTTAAAAAAGGCAGCTAAGGGCCAAACTGATTGCAATCATAATATTTTTCTCAGCCCCTTCCTGGCTTTGTGTGTCCCAGGAATGGCCTTTTCCTGTATATGAATGGCTCCAGGAGAGCACAATGTCATGAGAAAGTGAAGACGGTCAGAGTCTTGGAATGGTATGTCAGTGAAATCACGTGAGCAAGGAAATATTTAGAGCCTAATTTAAATGTACTTTTTTATTGTAAAAAAAAAGGATGTACAGTCTTTATAAAATGAGCTGTTGTTTGTTGTTGTAGCTGTATTAAATCACAAACTAACCTCAGCTCAGATATGTGCCATCAGCAGTTACAGTGTGAAAACCTTTAGTATCTTTCACAGAACTGCAAATGGCCGAGAGAAAGAGACACTCAAGTGTTTACCTCAAGAGAAGTTCAAACCATTCAAGTGTGAATAATCTAAGTGAGGGAAACTTCTGCAGTGATACAATGTAGCTATTTTGACACACCCTTGTTAGTGAGGACATTGAAAGATTAAATAAGGTCAGTACATCGTTGATATAAATCTTTTTCCAACACTACACTAGTTCACCCACGTTTAGACACAACTTACAATGATCTCATAGTTCCTGGCCACAGACCGTAATTATCATAACACTCAGTGACTTATTCATTCCATTTAATGACTTTACCTCTGATACATTCTTAGTCATCTCTTTTTTTATAGCTAGATAACACATCTGAGCTGCTCCTGGCCTCTGTCTCTCACTTATTGTTCAGTGGCTCTGGGTTGTTGTGTTGACATTGTTTTTCAAAATATAAGGGAGTTGCTCACTCAGACCAGAGAGCACACAAAGGTGATGGAGCTCAGCCAGACTCATCACAACAGCATGTACCTACAGTCAAGAAAATAATGACGAATAATGTGGTGGTGACACAGTCGCTCCCAACAATGAGCTCAGTCATCAGTGTGGCAGTGGATCCAAACCTTAAAATGAAAGGTTGTGTATTTGTAGATACCCTAGTTAAATTGCATGTCTACTTGTTGTCACTATGAATTTATTTGAATTATTTTAGAAGTAATTCAAAACGTGAAGAAATACATCATTTTGTTTTGCAGTAATATGTTTTTTTCCTGCTTTCCTAAGAACTTAATCATCTCTTTGTGGTCATGACTGCTAGGCTGGGCTTAGAAAAAAATCAGCTTGCACCTGAGATCTACTGTAATAACAAAGTACAAATTTCAGAGGCTCACAAAGCCTAGGAGTGCTTAGCCTAAAATGCGCAGCCACTTCTATGACCTCGCTTTTAATTTTAATTGATGTCAGTTGTTGAAAAGTATAACAACAACCTAAATATACAAATAGAGTTTTTAATGTGTTGGTTTATTTTAGATAAGCGTTGGTTTTGGTGAAACTGCTCACTCTTGAGGTCTCACTCTGACGTTTCAAGTGATGCTCTCGATACTTAGCTGTAAGAGCTCAGTTTCCTGTTGAATAAATGAACAGGAGGGAAGTTAGTGGGCTGTCTGTGGGTAAACCAATTTCACACATGAGACGCAACGCAGGGTGACATCCACGCCAAATCTATTTGCTCTCCACTTGCAGGTGCATCTTCCTCTCTCTCTGTCTGCTTGAGAAGCAGCCAAATGTGAGATGAAAATCTTTTCTACCTCCTGCATCTAGAATACAAAGGAGCCCTGTAGCCGTGAGCTACAGAGACTCGTAGGGAAATACTTGAGTCAAATGGTGTTTGAAATCATTGAAAAACTATAGTTGTTTAACACTATTTAAATAAAGACATGCCTCAAGGCCTCAGACTTAATCAAACAGTCTAAATTCTTAGGGAAAAAAAGAAACAATATTGCTTTTATTTCTCAGACTGACTTATCTTTTTGAAACCCATATGCACCAGCAGAATATCTCATGTTTTCTTCTGCAGGAGAGCTGTTTCATCTGAGGGCAGAGGAAAATGTTACAATCAGACATTTATGAAAACTAAGGCCAGATTCTGTCTATCGCCTCCATTGGGAACCGTTTAACGGTATTGAGATGAATATCCTGCAGCAGGGTTCTCTCTAGCTTACCTCTCTCCCTCCTCTCATTTTTTTCTGACACTCTGTCGCACTCTCTGCCTCAGCGGGACTCTTAGAAAGATTGGTTACCTCTATCTCTCCCTCAGACACTGTCCTCTCCATTTCTCCTTTTCTCTCTTTTGCCCCCTGTCTTCCTCAGAGGGGCTCTTAGAGAGATCTGTCCTGCATCCTGAATGACTCCTCTGTAGTATTAATGAGGGGGAAAGCTGAAAATCAGAAGTTGACGTTGACAAGAGCAGAGAGCAGTGGAGTAGAGACATTAAAGATGGAGACAGAAATATAGATTGGAGGCAGGGAAGGGAAAGAGAGAGGAAGATGAGCTTTCTGCAGGAAGCCAAATTTCTGCCCATGCTCACTTTCTCTGTTTTTTTTCTTTATTTTGTTATTGTTCCACAGATACACGGAAGTTGAACCACCTCTCTACAACTGGATTAAACCAAACCTAACGCCAAAGGGCAAGAGGACAGGGAAGGACAAAGAACAAGAAAACGGAATAAACAAACTTGACTGATTCACAGCTTTCATCAAGATCAGAATCATCACAGCCCGTGCCATTTCAGAGAAAACTATCTCATAAACAGGTTTTCTTTTAGTCTCTTGGATTTGTTTAAAAAAAATGCTTTGGCCTTTTAACTGTTTCATGGAACACTTAAAGTGAGGAGACATACATGAAGTCACCCTACATGCTTCCAGTGTTTCCTACTAACATAAACAACACAAGCCTGAGCACATACACAAACTTCATACACTCATCAGATAGAAAGCTGTGTCTCGGGGCAACTATCTAAACTTCAATCATCAACAGCGGGAGACACGAGCACATGAAAGCACTGAAGCTGACCTGAGAGTAAAACTTCATATCTTACAACTTTAAAGAGGCAACCAGATAACATAAAAGATCTTTTAACTTAAATTAAAAGCAAATCTTTTTTTTTTTTGTGTCTCCAGCAATATGTGCATTTACTGTCCTATAAACTTCACAAACCTCTAAAGGCTTAATTGAGACTTTACAACTGCCAGACAGACCCAATTAAAAGGAGTCACAGCCCCGTGTCCTAAAGCCATGGATGGGAAAACAGACAGCGTCCAGGATTTTTTTAACCAACTTTGGAGCTTTGCAACAGACAAACACAACCAGGGAGTCTACAACACAGTCTGCCTAGTGGTCCTCCTAACTCTACCCTTGCTGGTCCTCCTCACCACTTTGGTGGTGTGCTGCCACTGCTGCTGCTGTCGCCATGCCAACAGCTGCTGTTGCTGCTGCTGCTGCTGCAGAGACACCATGGCAACCGAAACAAAGAAGAAAAAAAATTCTGCCAATACGGAAGACTTGTGGATCTCAGTGAAGACGGGGCCGATGACACCTGACAGGGTCGCCCTGGCCATGGTGTAGGGACCTCTTAAAAAGGGACCTAAAAAGAATATTGCTTATCTTGGGGTCAGTGGATGCAGTGGAGCTAATGAAGTGTTTCAAAGGGGCAAAAAGCTTTGACTCAAAGCTCTGACTACCTTGGATTCAAATGAAGCTTAAGGAAATGTTCAGACTAATGGGAAGAACTTCACATTGTATTGGGGACAGATTGTACAGTGTACAGATTCTTGTCATTTTGTATTCATGTAATATGTGGGGGTTGTATGACAATGTTTACAACATTTTGTATGAATGTGTGTGGTACATAAAGGAAGAACTATGCTAGCAACAAGCCTATACATACCTGCAAACTGTGTGTGTATGTGTGTGCCTGTGGGAGTAGGTTAGAGAGTGTGTGTATGTGTGTGTGAGAGAGAGAATTACAGCATTATTGAGAGCACTTTGTTCTTAGAGCTTCAATGTGAATTTCATTGTGTCTGTATTTGGGAGAGAGAGCAATTTAAGCACTGCCCAGTGTTCAGATGGCTGTAATACTTTCTACTTTTCACATGCGGGCTGCAGTCTAGACCAGTGATTGACTCTTACTTTCTAAACTAAAAGAAAACTATAATTCCATTCATTTTGATATCTTTCCTGTACTTGCATTATTTGCTGTTGCAGTATTTTAAAGTCAAGGCACAATGTTTAATCCAAATGTAAACAAATCAACCAGCAGAACTTAAAACATACTGCTCAAAGGAATGTCTTAATAACCCAACTGACACAGATAACTATCTATCTAAAACCAATCATGTTTCAATCAATAATGTTTGGAAACCCAGTTTCATTTCGATTATGTTCATTTGAGAAACAAACATAATGATGATTTATTTAATTTTTTAGCAACATTCTCATTTGTGCATATTTTAACAAATTTAACTCCTTTTTCAAATCAAGAGAAGAGAAACTGTGAAATAATCAAATGATTTAGGCTTCAAGTGGATTGTGCCAAAGGGCTAATTTATTTCATTTTTTAAGTGTATGACATCTCAAAGCCCAATAAGCAGAAGCATCTCAGCAGTATCGTCATCTTTATGCATTAGCTTACATTGGTACTAAGTTGATCTTCTTGCTCAAGTGCTGCTGGGAAAAAAGGCCCCACTCATTTCATTACTGCTCAGACAAATACAGTCCCGTGTGGAAATTGGGATTTGCCTTTTCTGCTTCATGTTGAGAGAAACTGTACTTGTTGGGCTTAATTTGAAAGTTGCCCTCCGAAATAAAGCCCCTGTAGCGATGCATGATCGCTAATCAGAGATACGAAACCAAGACTAAGAGGTATGCCAGGAAATAACATCATCGACATGTTCAGAGGTTGGCTGAACATGTCACTGTGGTATTGTGGTTTTGTTCTTGCATTTGAGTTTTGAGAAGACATTACGAATCTGACACTTCAACATGAGATGCAAAAGCAGGGAGTCACAGCTGGAGGTCCCATGATGTAGTAATTAGAAAACCCAACTGATCACAGATTTTGAGCAGTGACAGGTGGAAAATATCAATTATGTGATCATTGATATTTTGCGTTTAGGATATGGGGGAATTTGTTTTAGCTTTCAGTATTTTGTCATTGTTGTAATTAATATAATTACAAGGAAAAATGTAAGCAGACAGGAAAATTATGGTTCTGCTAAAATGATCAACTACTCAGGCATACATGCATAGTGATATATTTTTTCAAATTTACCCCAGTCCGCCCCCAGCTGTACTCGTACTCAGTTAGCAGGTGCACATGAGTTACTGATCCTCATTATCAGTTTTCAAATGTATCATACTCTAGAGGATTGTTGGTGTTTTTACAACCCTGTGATATAAATGTATACTATTCTGAGGTGTTAACATGTAACACCATTCACGCTTTTCTCCTCAACACCTATTAGGCAGTATTAGTCATGTTGGACCTCACTATGTTTTGACTTTCCTCACCTCCCTCACACATCATTTTCTAGGGACTATATGTAAATCAGGAGGCAAGGGGAGGAAATATGAAATATATGCTTTACTTTTTCCCTTTGTCGTTTTGCTGTAATCAAAAGGAATAGAGGTGAGGTTGGGGGAGGGGAGATTTGTCATCTGTTTGAACAGCAAACATACCATCCTGGAGAGTTTTCTATTCAATAGCACCACTTTTTTGATCCCATCCAATTATGCATGACATTGTATATTTACGATGTGTTTTTGTTGTTCCATAGTTAAAAAAAACGCTGAATGATTCTTTTTTTTTAATTATGTGCCTGGCTGGGCTCTGTTGGTTGCTCTGCATGCATAATTTATCTTGACATGTAGAGATACAATGATAAAGGAGAGCACACTGTAGAAGATGACAGGGAGAGAAATAAAGTATTTTTCTAGCTTTGTGGAATCTCATCTTTCTATTTCTAATATAAATTGAAATGAACAGGGCCTTTGAAATTTGGCATCAAATCATTATCTTTATATGTAAGCATATCGAATATAGCACCTGCCTCTTCATTTAATGGTGGCTGCTGAGAAATATGCTTACAAAATTCAGTATTTACTGTGTACAGCAGTGTATGCATGCATCACAGCTCTTGATCACTTTTTGCAGAGCATTAACACTTTCTGCTCTTCAGACCACAGGAACTGTGACAAAACTGTGACAAAAACAAAAACAACCAACAAAGAGCTGCAATTGTTTTGCATTTATGTACAGCATGACATGCACTTTGCATGGCTTCAAATAGCAATAATTGATGATAAACAGTGAATGCTGCAGTGAATGACAGAAAATGCTTGTAGATGGCAAAAAACAAGAATATGTGAATAGAAATCTAAATTCTATAAATAAAAGTGATGGAGGAAGGTTACTTCCGGTTAAGCTATGCAAATAAACAAAACTGTAAGCTGCTGAAGCAAAGCAATTAACAGGCACTTCTGCCTCCAGTGATCTTCATGAACATGTAATTTTCATCATCGGTTTGATGGCCGTAGCAGAGGAACCTTTGATGCAAGTAATCAGTTTGGCTTGAGGAGCAGTTCATCTTTGACAATATTAAAGCTCAGACATGTACTTTGGGAAATTTGTTCCATGTCACGGATCCTGGTTTTTAACCTGCGTGAGATGCTCAGTATTGTCAGAGTATTAGCATAACTTAAATCTCATCAAGTAAACAACCTATTTGTTTATTCCAGTCTTAAAGGCTGGAGGAAGTGACTTTGAGAACAGTCTTTCATAACATATCTTTTCACTGTGACAGGTAATCTGGAGGTGGATTCAACTACCTGTAAAATTGATCTTATCGTTACTGTGGTTTTAAGAAAGGTGTGATAAATTGAAAACAGTTAACAGTATGTTGATTTTTAAATACTTTAGTTAAGTGGTCTCAACCCATTTTGAAGAGCTGATCTCTTGTAATGATGTAATGCCCCAAATTGCACATTTGTGACTCCACCTGTACGCATAAATAGCATTATTCAGGTCACGTGTTGAATATAAACTTAGGAGGCCAAACAGCTGACTGTTATTTTTTTCTGTAGCAAATACAATTTAGTAATACACATCTGAAGACTATGTACGAAATTTAACAAAACACCACATAATGTGGCTGCTGAGGAACAGGCTACCTTAAGATCACAACTTGGGTAATGCCTCTATTGGTTATTTGGGATTTCATATTACATCTAGCTAGAATGCAGTGTTTCATATTGGCAAATGTCTGCAAGTGAAAATCAAGCAAGAGAAATACAGGAATACATTCATGAAAACATCCACCCATACTTATATCGAAACGCTTCCACGGTGAACCTACAATACCAAGAAATACCACCAGGGGTCTCCTCTAGCTATAATGTACCCCATAATGCAGGAACTTAGACCATAATCTTAAGTGGTTTTGCTTCAGTTGATAGGCTTTTTTGACTAAAGTTAATTGCAAATCTCTTCTCTTTGGTGACCTGTCTCTGTACTGCACGTCTCTCTTTCCATGAACCACTCACACTCTCCCCCTTAAAACAACCACTCCCTTGTTAGAACCACCTTCTGTCATGGAAAAAATACATCACACTGAACCTCAGGCGTAAGTATCCACCCGGCTGACACAGGCAGTATGTATGCATGCTACTGTACTATATTTATACACACACACACACACACACACACACACACACACACACACACACACACACACACACACACACACACACACACACACACACACACACACACACACACACACAGGAGAGAGACTGAAAGAGAAAGAGAGAGAGAGGGAAAGAGAAAAAGAAAGGGCAAACTTCTCTTTTTCCCCTTTGTGTTTATTTTGGCACTAAAAGAACCCCTCGCTTGCAGAGCAATAGCAGGAACCAATCTCCTTAGTAATTTGCAATCACTGTGGCTGAAAAGGCCTTTCCCATAAATGAGCTTTTGTGAGACTTCGTTTCAAGTTGAAATGAAGTGCTATGCTAGTCTGCCGCCTATTTGATTTTGATGAATAAACACTGAAATATTTTTCTTTTCGCTTTTTCCTTTTGGCCTAGGAAATGCTGTTTCTGAGGTGTTGTTTGAGCAGATTAAATTTGATATATGTATTTTTTGTGTTTAAAAGGAATTGTGTGCTTTTTATATCCAGCCAATATAGTTTTGGTTCCTTCTCTGTCAACCAGTGAGCCTTCTACAGATTATGAGATACAGAACTGAGAGATTATTATGACATGATCAACAGTCAGTTCCTGTAACTTAGTCAGTGTAACTCAACTTAGTATGACTCAGGCTTACTGTGGGAACACTGCAGTTCTAAAAAACCAACAGCACTCATGTATTCATCAGTCTTAAAAGTGGCTTAACTCTAACAAGAAGTTAAAACAGGAACAGATTAAAGTTGACACTTCATAATAGATCAATAATGTTAACCCAAATATTAAAAATACATATTCACAGTAGAATCTCAGCAAACTATACACACTAATCAAGACTGTTTTTTAGATTTAGGGATGACATTGTCAGTCAGTCAGTCAGTCAGTCCACCACTTTGGTCCAGACTGAAATATCTTAACACTTTATAGCTGGATTGCTATGGAATTTGATACAGACATTCATGATCCTTGAAAGGTGGAATCCCACTGACGTTCTTGACATTTCACTCATCCAGTGAAATAGCCCCACATCTACAAGATGGATTGAAACATCATATTTACCAGGCAGTCACGCTTCGAGAATGAATCCTAATTTTGGATCCTGTCTTGGCAACTGTTGGATGGATTGTCATGAAAATGAACACATTTATGCCCCATTCAGAATGAATGGTAAAAACTGATGAGTGATTATCTGACCTTTAATCACCAGGTCAAATTTCACTTTGTCCAAATTAGCAAATGTTAGCATATTAACATGCCAAACTAAGATGGTGAAAATGGTACACATTAAACCTGGTAAACATCAGCCTGTTAGCATGTTAGCATTTAAGCATTGTTGCACTTAAAGATCTCCTCCAGGCATGTTTTAAGACATTTTAAAATACTCAGAAGTTGAACTGCTGAACACAAGATATCTCCTACTTCACTGAAAATTCCATGCTCAGTGTTTGAGCACTGGAGGCCTTAAGTGTCCAGATCACACTTGTGTAAGTTGAATGATGGACCAGTCTTTGTTTTCAGACTAGTTGTGATGTCAAAATCATGCTCATAGATCCACTTCTTAGATATTCAATGTGTGCAGAGAAATTTTCCACTTTTAGCAGATGAATGTGAAAACAGCCCTCTAATATCAACCTCTGCACAATGACGCTCAATCATCCAACTGAGTGACTTTTGAGTTGGGAGGACTTTATGCACAGTCTCAAACTGCCACTAGCATGGCTATAGATATTGGTATTGTGGATAAATAATGACACAGTAATATAGCATTAGAGTGATAGTAAAAATATACTGACATCCTTCCTGACATATCCATAGTGTCCCATCATCCAAAAACCTGCTGTATGCAGAGTCTCAATGTTTTCATTAAAGATTTGTGGTGTGAC
Source organism: Scomber japonicus (assembly GCF_027409825.1). Taxonomy (NCBI): domain Eukaryota; kingdom Metazoa; phylum Chordata; class Actinopteri; order Scombriformes; family Scombridae; genus Scomber; species Scomber japonicus. Next base: position 17,416,999 of record NC_070589.1, on the reverse strand, counting down.
ATGCAGCAAAGGACCTCTGGCTAGGATTCGAACCAGAGTCGGCTGCGTATGCACTCTAACCACTCAACCACCCCATGTCACTAAAAACTTTTTATTTATTAATTCTGTGAATGTGTTCCATGAATATGAATGAGCTACAATGCTGGTTTGACAACACAATTGATACAGAAGATATTCATTCTGATTCCTTTATGAACTTCTGACCTTGAAAAGACTGGTCAGGAATTGTCTGGAATAAAACCTTATGAGCCATGAAGGCTTAAAAAGACGTTTTAGGGAATGCAATTTATAAGGAGCACGCACTACAAATCAACTCTGGCAGATTAGCGGAAAGGTTGATTGATGTCCTCTGTCCTTGTCACATAAACCAACAGAGTTTATGATAAAAGTGTATAAAATGTAATTAAGTAATAAAGTCAATGTCAAAGGAGTATTAATAACATTTGTCACATTTCCAGATTGAAAACAAGTTTGGTCATTAAGTACCTGAGGATAAAGTTACAAACTTTAACAACATTAATTCCTATTGACGTTTGATGTGGGCACATTACATTGATTGATATGTGTTGTCCCCATCATATAAGTATAAATCAGGAGCAATGTGTCCATCCCAGACAGTCATCCATTGTTGTTCACTGGCTTGTCCCACACCAGCTACTGTAATGTGATGTGACAGTGTTGAGGCACAGTGGCAGTCTAATGTGACACAGCCAGCCAGCGTCATGATCAATAAACTCAGGGCACTAACTCGCTAATCGTCTGCACCTGATGCTTGAAAAAAACACACAAGCTGTTGGTACCACTTCTTTGTTTTACATTTCTGTTATTATGACAATACTACTATACACAGGACAAGCCACTACTGTTTCCTCATAGAACATGAAATAAACAAATATTATACAAATAACCAGGGCTGCTGCCGTAAGATTAAAAAAAAAAAAAAAAGTTTAAATTGAATGCAGTAATTGGAGAAGAAATTGAATCTAGTTTACAATTTCCCTCAAATCTACTGTTTCCTGATTTAAAACAGATTTCTACCAAAATCAGTTAAACATGATTTTTTGTTTAAAAATTACATTATAACTGATGTACTAAACTCAATTTAATGTTCGACTTCAGTTCACTTCAAAACAACTCAAAGTCAGCTTCCTATTTGCCGCTTTCCCACAATTACACTAAACAAAGAAATTACGGATGAATCTCATTGTAGACAAACAGCTTATAAATTACTATTGCTTTTGTGCAATTCTCCCTTTGCCCAAAAAGTGTACATATTGTCCAAGACTTGAGACATTTAGGCATGTAGACAGGTGGAAATTCATGGGTGGTTATAGCTGATCCACACTGAACTCTTTCAACTGCACAAATATGAGGAGATAAGCCTAAATCTAACATGATGGCAGGCTGACATGGCAGAAGACGGCTGGTGTGGTTTTAGTAGAAGGTGCTCTTCTATTTCTTTTGGAGGATTGTGTTTCTGCTCTTCTCTCTGGCCATCAACGATCGCCTTTTCCGGCTAGACAAGGCTCCCACAGGTCGTATCTTCATCTCTGTGAAGTCGAGGGGTGTCAGGTGGCCCTTCCATGGTTCCCAGTTCACTCCCTGATGGCAGGACAACAGATTGAGTGAGAAAGAGATTGGAACGAAGAAAGTGAAATATGGGTAGAAGGAATAGAAGGAGTGGATGGGGGGAAATGAGAGAGACAGGGGGAGAGGAGGCAGGTGGCATGACGGACAGGCAGGATGACAAACACAATAAATACCAGCCTCTGGCTTCATTTCATGTGAATACAAACTTGTTTTGACTGTTATTACATTTTGCTGACAAACATTGTAGCAGACATCTGCAGCAGCAATATTATGGATGAAATCTCAACAAGAGCAGAGAAATCCTCTGGCATTGCCTTCAGTATCAGTCTCCCTTAGACATAATAACTGTTGTTGTTACCCTATCAGCCTGGTAAAAAACACTTACGGTTTATAGCTGGTGTGAGAAATGTGCTTTCTTATCACTGCTGATGGATTCAGGCCATTTCTGCTTCACCTCAACAATCCAAAACAAAACTAGTTGAAGTGGGCTGGGGTGTATTTGTCTTTGATTGCTGAGCAGGGAACAGCCTCCTGCTCACCATTTTTTATCTATTGTTTTTCATATTTTCAAGTAAGATTAGAAGAATTCCAAATAGCAGTTATTATTTGTTTGTGTTTTTGTGCATCATTTTCAGCAAATAGTAACATGAGTTGCATTTTGTACTATTAACTGCATTTTGTAACTATTAATTGTATTTTTTCAGAAGTTCACTGAAGTAAACATAATGACTTAGTCAATGGAAACATTATTTGCCACACAGACAAGTATAATACAATGTTGGGATCCGCAACATGTTTGACAGCCCTGTCTCTTGGTGAAACTGATAACTTTGGTAAGTATATATCTGTCATCACATAATACTCACTGCCACCTATTAGTCTAAAGGCACACTACACCTAAGATCAGAGGTTAACTAATAACTTTGTTGCATGTTTAACCAATAGAGTAACAGTATTTTCATTTTTAGTCTGTATGATAATCTGCATTTACATGATTTCATCATACTGATTTTCCATATTGTAATTTTGCTTTTCTGTACACACAACATACCACTATATTTCTGTTTATCCTGGAGTGATTCATCCTCTGTTGCTCCTTTTTCTTGTTCTAATTTTTTTGAGGGTTTTTTATGTGAATTGAGGGTGTTGTATGTCGCAAATTTATGATATTGCAAATTTGTGATATTGAGATATATGAATCATATTGACTTGACATGACATGAAAATCTAGAAACAAAAGTTTTCTTCTTTAAAATCACATTTTGCTGGCATAATGCTGTTAAACCCCAGTTTACTCACCATACTGTGCCTGGTGTCACCCCATTTTCCATTGAGGTTGGCCAGGTGACAGTTTTTGTACCACCAAGCACCACGGTGAGTCAGGGCACAGTTACCCAGGGCGATGTCGTTATCTGAGTCAACAGTTGTCCAGGGTCGCCCTTGGTGGTAGGTCATAGCATCACCTAGGGATCATCAACAATGACAACATATAATTAGCACTGCTGAAATGTTCAAAACTCAGAAGTGGCTCAAGGCAGTTCAGCTTTCCTCTACTCATGATATATTCACAGAGTTTGCTGCTTCCATCTGTTCCCAGATGGAAGAAATTTAATAAAATCCCCAAAATAGAGAGATACAGTAGCAGAGTATATGTTGTCTCAGCACACTGTGGTATGTGTAGCCACAGCGTCCCACTTGTTGTGAGTCTGCATCTGTCTGGCTTCAAAGCCTACTAAAACCCTGCCTTCCTCAGATATCACCTTCCCTATATAGCAATTGTCTATTACTGACTGAATATAAGATTCTGAAACAAATATCCCACCTGCTGTGTGTATTTGATTTTGTCAGCACCCCACGGTATGATGGGTGTGCCCACTGCTTCAAATCTTTATATTCTATGTTATTACCATTTTTACGGTCTCTTCTTCTCTGTAACTTCTTCTATTTAAGTGTCAGAGACAAAAATATAAGCCTTCAGTGCTACGCATGTTGTCTTCTCTGTCTTTTAAGAGCAAAAGCCCACCTGCATTCCCACGGTATTTGCCGATTGTGAGTTTGAACTTCTGCTTGACTGGGGCGATCTGAAAGTTGTCGTACACAGCGTATGCTCTCTCTGATCCAAGTCCCAAGTCAAACCTCACTTCATACTGGGTGGGAGTATTGGTGAGCTCATATATCTTATCCAGACCTGAGGGAAAAGACAGCCAGGGAATGGGAAAAAGGGAAAAGAGACTCTGTCATTCCGTGACTTATTAAATTTGCATGTTTCAGTGTCTGCAGGAAACCCTTTAGAACATTGAAGTGCTCACCAATCCAGAACTCGTCTGTCATGTTGCCAAAACCTGCAATGTACTGTCTCCAGCGTTTCATAAAGTCCAACCTGCCAGTGGTACGGCGCTGCAGCATCTGAAAGCAACACGCATAAGATATTCACTGACAGCACATGTTTGTTATTGTTTTCCACTAATATGACAGTAGCAACTTCTGTCTTAATTTGTTTATGATTCATACCAGCCAGCCGCCTCCATCAGTGTCCATGTCGCAGTAGGCTTGTATTGGTTTGGAGCGGTCATTGTTGATATAGACAGTGTAGATGCCACTCTTCGTATTGCCATTCTTCATGATCTGAACACAGTCCATGGGGAATGGATAGACAAGACCAACTAGGAAGGAGGATGTGAAGTGAACATTAGTAACGTTCATGTTTCTGAGGTGTAAAATCACATGTTAAACTGCAGCATAACATGATAGAACATCAACAAAATGACACAAAAGACAGTGACACATTGTGACAGGACGTAGAATCATGCATTTTATCTGTAGACTTGGAGATGATAGCAGTGACTGAATCTGCATACAGTACACACCTGTTCTGAAGATGGTCTCTACCACCTTGCTTCTCTTGTTTCCCTTGTAAGCAATAATGGTGACGATATATCTCTTGCTCATCTCTAGACTAGATAGAGCAAAACTGCTCTCACCAGCTCCGAGCTGCTTTTCAACAGTCTGACCACAAAACACAAAAAATGAATCTTACTGACGCTGTACAAAAAACAGTCACACAATAGTCTCATATAAATAATATTTTTTAACTATACAATGTTCCTGGCATGATGAAATTACATTAAGAGAAGTGTTCAAAACATCTGTGAACTTATTACTTCTAGTGCCTTAATTTCATGTTTGGCCACAAGAGGTCAGCATTCTATAGTGCTGAAATGTATCACGCACTTTTAGCCTCAGCCTCAGTCTGCTTCAAACAGTTAACACACATATTCAAGTGGTGTTTCAAAACTTATGCAAGGCCAGAGCTCAAAATCCAGTCTTGTTGTCTTTTGCTGCAGGATCTCAACTGTGGCTCTGCTTTTATCTGATGCCAACTAAAAGGTTTTATGCATCCTCCTACACTGTCAGTTTTCCACTTTGTTGGATAATAATCAATATAAATATACCCTTACACAAATAGGTTTTTTCTGCATTTCCAAACTGTGAGACAAAAATTTTAATACCTTATAGGAAAACCCATGACTCTGTGTGTGTGTGTGTGTGTGTGTGTGTGTGTGTGTGTGTGTGTTTTCACCCTGTTGGCTCAGTACCTCCATTGTGCTATCCTCAGCTCTGTAGGTGAGGATGTACCCCTCAATGTCAGCCAGAGGAGCCATCCAGGTCAAAGAAGCAGAGTCCAGTGTCACATCTATGGCCTTCAGGTCCCGTGGGGCATCGATATCTGTGGGTTAGAGTGTACATCAAAGCGGATGACAACACGAAAAAACAATGTGTGCTGAACTACATTAAAATTATGATAAAAAAAATACATATATATATATGCACATACATATATACATATATATATATATATATATGTGTGTGTGTGTGTGTGTGTATATATACATGTGAATTTTATGTTTCTCCCAGTATTCTATTCATGTAACTAAATGGCAAGTGCAACATTAATGTATCTGACAATGAATCTTCTCTGTCTCCCTCTACCTGATGATGACCAGGGATGACTGACATACACATGCTGTTATAATTTGCCTCTACAGAAAAACTGCCAGTTATCATCTCCTTTATTTAAATGCTTTGGAGGCTTGACACAAAATGGTGCTGAAATAACTTGTATGACACAAAGACTCCTGGCATAACAGTGAGAGCAGCCTCTCATGGTCATATACTGTAAATTGGAGTAAGTGTATATCACCATGAGGAGACAAACCATCCCAAGCAATCTATTATTCAAATCAAGGCTGTTCTGCTAAACAAAAAAAGAAAAAAGGTATGGTTCAGGGTGAGACTGCCTTTACTTAGAAATTATCAAATTGTAACTTTTAAGATCAGCAAACATAAAGCGCTTTTGTGGTAATCAAATTGTAATTGGAGAAAATAATGTGAATAGTGAAAAATTTAGTGGCACCTTTGATGCCATTAGTGGAATGCAGCTCATGAAAAAAGTCTATGAAACGCAGTGGTACTGGTTGGAGAGGCTTCAACTGACACATTAATGGTGCCTGTTACTACATCCTATAAAGTCACAAATGTAATAACACATGCTTTTATATATCCCACATGATTTCTTTAGACACAAAGGCTTTCCTATTTGAATGCAGCATGGAGCTGGTCTGTACCCACCGATGGTTGCTAATGAGTTACGACGAGACAAGTTTATAATCCAGAACTCTGGCCTTTGCTGCCTAATTGAAAAAGATCCAGCTTTCACTTAGCGCTCCCAGGTGATTTTACAGATCATCTGGCTCACACAAAGATACCCCTGTTGGAACCCATTCACCATGTGCTGCTGCTGCTATTTTTACCCCACACTGAGTTACGAGACATACCCATTGACCTGGCCTGGCCTGTGGGAAGCATTTCCTGCCAGAACAGGAGTGTTGGTGCTTCTTGGTAGATTTGAAGTTTAGACTAAACAAAGTTTGAATGGATAAGAAATTTGCAGTTGAATAAATCGGAGGTCATATGACATAAAAGATGATGGATTGCTGTTTTGTTTGAGTACAAAAATCAAAAGTGTCATAATTATTATTAAAAGAATACATAAAGACATAAATCTACTGTTTTTAGATGTCTATAAAATTTGGTAGAAAGCAGTACTGGTTAATATTGAAAATTACACTGATCAAATATAAAGGCACACATTAGTGTACTTTTAAGAACAATCTGTACAAATTGAATCTGTAATGAGAGCTCTTGGACCAAAGTGAGTCACCCAAATGCTTTCCCTGACCCCTGATACTTAACCTTTGACACCTGTGTCTATCATGTATCTCAGAGGAAAGGACTTTGAAACTCAATTCAAGGTGTTGAGATATCTGATCACCTTCATAGGAATAAAATTAGTCCTTGTCATCTTTGGAAATGTACTAACTTCCCTGTGCCTTCAATGACAGTGACCTGCCTCTGCTCCTGTAGAACTATTCTTTAGAGTTAGAGCCACATGACTGACTGAAATTCTTACCAGTATTTTCAGACTAAGGTTTTTGTATTTAACAGCAATATAAAACCAACCTGAACAATACATGGGACTCATTACTGAAAGGCAACTTGGTGTTTCGATGCCTCGTAGGACTGCTATTTCTAGAATGTGGCTGTATGAATTTGCATTGTTACATTTGTTTCGTACGTTATGCATAGAAAATGTTGTCTTACTTAAAAATTATGACTTCAGGATATCACCCAGTTGTGTTTTTATGTTTTTCACCATCTGGCTATATGATAATAATGTTCGCTGGAAGAAAAAACAGAGTTTTGCCCCATGAATACCTGCAAACCTCACTAATTATCGGTAGTTAACAGCTGTTTATAGCCTGTAAAAGTTCACGTTCACCTGTGCCACCTGTGGGATGGGCACACCCAGCAGTGATTTAGCGATTTGTGATTGACAAATTGACTATTTTCACTGCTCTCTCATATAAATGTTTACTGGAAAGGTAAAGGATCGTATTTATCAGGACAGTTTTTCTGTATATAAACTACTTAACATCTGTGCATCGATGTATCAATGAATCCAGAAAGCTGGACTGCCACAAAAAAGGCAAAAAAGTGATAGAGGGTCTTGGTACTATGACGTTAGCTTATCATTAATTTATCTTCACTACTTTAGATATTAAATAATGAACTGCTAATTCAAGAGGAAGTGGGTCTTTAATATTACCAAAAGAAAATCCTGCCTGATAGTGTATTAACCTGTCTCAGCTTCTGTTGAAATCTTCCTGCTGGCTTTGATTCCCTTGATGGCCCAGATGTAGACAGTGTAGAGGACTCCAGGCCTCAGGCCAGTCAGACTGTAAGAGGTGCTGTCAGGCCCAACTGGGATTTCCCCACTAGAGCCATCAGAGGAGCTGTAGGTTAGGACGTAGCCATCGATTTCTGCCTGCACCCGATCCCATGACACGCTGAAGCTGGACTCTGTTTCATCTCGGGCTAAGAGGTTAGCAGGAGCATCCAGTTCTATAGGAAGATGTTAGTAGAAGATGTTAATGCACTACTGATGCAAACTACAATGTACAGATGGGTGACCAAATATGAGTGGTTATGATGCAAACTACAGTACAAGATGTATTATTTAATTTCTCACTGAAAGAGGAAATCAAACAATTTGGTGTGTATTTAGACATTTACATTAGTAAATTACAGTGAGTAAATAAAGAAAAATGACTTTAGACTAAAAATCTTGCAACATAAAAATTATGATATTCTATGTAAATTGTCCAATAAATCAACATCAAATATAGAAACTTTGCTCCTCTTTACAGTTAAAAAGCAATATGTTGTGTAGGATGCAAGATCTCAGGTAGTTAAAGAGAGTATCACGCCCCAACAAGGGCCTTGAGCTTTCATCAAAACAGTAGCTAAAACTACTGTATATGATCACATGACTCATTGATGACACAGTATCTTTCATATTACTCCAAGAGATTCATGTGAGCATCCAGTTCAGCATATGGAGTCATGGTTAAAACAAAGCTTAGAGAATTTTTCCATGAAATATGGACATGGGAGCTCATTCCTGGAACCCAGCCGGAGTCTGGGTGAACCTTGTAGCTCAGCCAGAAATGCTGGGATTTTGCGGCCATGTGGAACAGACAGAGCAGATTTCAGTGGTGTCAAACACGCCAACAAAAATGACTTTGAAGATGCATTCCCTCCACTCTGAGCTAATGGGTAGTGTTGAGAGACACTCAATAAATATTTTTGGGCTCAGGTCTGGACACAGGATTTGTTTTTGGATAAAAGTTATTACTAAGTATTTGCTGCGGGGAGAAAAAAAGGGACATAACATGCTGTTTGTGATTTTCTGTCATTTATATACTGTTACATTGTTGGATGTCTATGTTAAACATGGTCAGAGTTCCAAAATGTGATCAGCCATTAAGTCAAAAGCTAGGGCTTTTGATGTCAAACTGTCATTCAGATGTCCATTCTGCAGTATTTGTTGCAAAGGCTGCAAAGGTTGTCCACTCGCATATTTTGGTTCTGATTTTGGCTTGAACCTGTACGGATGTATCTAAGTTTATGCTTTGAGTCCAAGAAAAAGAAGTGAAATCTTACTACCATTACTTGTTTACGTAGCCTTTGGAGCCTGAAGTCTCTTGGGGGGCAGCTTCTGGAAACTACCCAACCAGAACAGAGTGGGCTCCTCGGGAGGGGAGCCTTAAAGAGACAAGAGCTACAAGGGCCTGTTTCAGACAGAGGCTGAACTAAGGGGCCACATAAAGAGCCGGTATAAGATAAATTGAGTTGTTTGAGCTGTAAATCATACAGATATATGCCAATAGAGACCCAGAATAAAGATATAGACCTGGAAACGTGCATGATACGTCCCCTCTTGGTTTGCTGAAAATGCCTAGTATCTCCTTCCAGAGTAATTTCGACTGTCAATTCTGAACATTTTTCTCCTGTATCCATGCACAGTTTACATGCAAATCCAAATTGGAAGTAGCTGCAGGGAACTGCGGTTAGACAGTGAAAAGTGCTTGTGATTGTGGCAACCCATGGACACACCAGGTGGACACCAGCATTGAGGAATATTGTCAACCTGAGGAAAGAGTCCGACCAGACTTTTCATTGTCCTCTTCCGGCAAAAGGTATCTTATTTAGATAAGGGGATAAGCTGCCCCAAGGATACCAATAAACTGGGATTTACACGAGGATCATATTGTTGAATTATTTAAAAAAAAAAAGGCTGAAACAAGGTTCCCCCATGTGTTGGATGTCCTCATAATTAGGAGTCTTGATTTGAGAGGAACTGTTTAGCAGCTGTTTCTCCCCAGTAGCAGCTAGAGGTGTTTTGGATATTTGGAAAGAACAACTCTATGGGCCCTTTTATGCTCCAGGCATGACTAGCTGTGAGTAGACTGCAGGGTAGTCCCAGGACATGCTGGAGGGATTACACCTCTGAGCTGGCATGGGACTGCTCAGGAAGAGCTGGAGTAAGTTATTGGGGGAAAGGATGTCTGGGCTGCTCTGCTTGTCGTGACCTGAATACGCAATTGGCAACTAGATGGATGAACTGATGGGTGGAGACATTGGAAAAGTGCTTTAAACAAACAAGCCGATTCTGATTAGTCTGCCATATGGGAAACACTCTTATTTTTCTTTAGGGGTCTATAAGGGGGTCTCTTATTTCAAAACATCTGTAATTATGGTGCTAGAAGATTTGTTGTATTCAAAATGGATGTAATTGTCAGGTAATTTGGTATTTGAAACCTGTCTCAGCTTGTGTCGAGATCTTCCTGCTTGCTTTGTTTCCCTTGACGGCCCAGATGTAGACAGTGTAGAGGACTCCAGGCCTCAGGCTATTCAGACTGTAAGAGGTGCTGTCTGGTCCCAGAGGGATTTCCCCGCTAAAGCCCTCAGAGGAGCTGTAGGTTAGGACGTAGCCATCAATTTCTGCCTGGACACGATCCCATGATACACTGAAGCTGGACTCTGTTTCATCTCGGGCTAAGAGGTTAGCAGGAGCATCCAGTTCTATAGGAAGATGTTAGTAGAAGATGTTAATACACTACTGATGCAAACTACAATGTACAGATGGGTGACCAAATATGAGTGGATGAACATGAATGCATGGCAGGAGGGGTCAGTGAATGGTTTAATGAACATGGTTTAACATATACCATGGCCTTCACAGCACCATCACCTATTCGCAACCTAAATGAACAGCTTTGGAGGATTGGGTTAGACAATGTTCTCCATCACTATCATCAAAATACCAAATGAGGATACAGCTTTAGAAGGATTGGCGTTCATCCTTCCAGCAGCACTGACGCTGTTTTGGAGGATCCTGATGGCCCAACATATACTAAGACACTTCATGTTGTTTGTTATTCTTTTAATTGGTCACCCATCTGTATGTCATTTAATTTCCTAACGACAAATACTGTGTTGTTAACAGGTCAGTCACAGGAAAATGAGATAATCAACTTCTTGGAGTATTGTTTGATTTTAAGACCTGTCTCGGCTTGTGTCGAGATCTTCCTGCTGGCTTTGTTTCCCTTGATGGCCCAGATGTAGACAGTGTAGAGGACTCCAGGCCTCAGGCCATTTAGACTGTAAGAGGTGCTGTCTGGTCCCAGAGGGATTTCCCCACTAAAGCCCTCAGAGGAGCTGTAGGTTAGGACGTAGCCATCAATTTCTGCCTGGACACGATCCCATGATACACTGAAGCTGGACTCTGTTTCATCTCGGGCTAAAAGGTTAGCAGGAGCATCCAGTTCTATAGGAAGATGTTAGTAGAAGATGTTAATGCACTACTGATGCAAACTACAATGTACAGATGGGTGACCAAATATGAGTGGATGAACATGAATACATGGCAGGATGGATCAGTGAATGGTTTAATGAACATTGTTTAACATATACCATGGCCTTCACAGCACCATCACCAATTCGCAACCTAAATGAACAACTTTGGAGGATTGGGTTAGACAGTGTTCTCCATCACTATTATCAAAATACCAAATGGGGATACAGCTTTAGAAGGATTGGCGTTCATCCTTCCAGCAGCACTGACGCTGTTTTGGAGGATCCTGATGGCCCAACATATACTAAGACACTTCATGTTGTTTGTTATTCTTTTAATTGGTCACCCATCTGTATGTCATTTAATTTCCTAACGACAAATACGGTGTTGTTAACAGGTCAGTCACAGGAAAATGAGATAATCAACTTTTTGGAGTATTGTTTGATTTTAAGACCTGTCTCGGCTTGTGTCGAGATCTTCCTGCTTGCTTTGTTTCCCTTGATGGCCCAGATGTAGACAGTGTAGAGGACTCCAGGCCTCAAGCCATTCAGACTGTAAGAGGTGCTGTCTGGTCCCAGAGGGATTTCCCCACTAGAGCCCTCAGAGGAGCTGTAGGTTAGGACGTAGCCATCAATTTCTGCCTGGACACGATCCCATGATACACTGAAGCTGGACTCTGTTTCATCTCGGGCTAAGAGGTTAGCAGGAGCATCCATTTCTATAGGAAGATGTTAGTAGAAGATGTTAATGCACTACTGATGCAAACTACAATGTACAGATGGGTGACCAAATATGAGTGGATGAACATGAATACATGGCAGGATGGATCAGTGAATGGTTTAATGAACATGGTTTAACATATACCATGGCCTTCACAGCACCATCACCAATTCGCAACCTAAATGAACAACTTTGGCGGATTGGGTTAGACAGTGTTCTTCATCACTATCATCAAAATACCAAATGAGGACACAGCTTTAGAAGGATTGGCGTTCATCCTTCCAGCAGCACTGACGCTGTTTTGGAGGATCCTGATGGCCCAACATATACTAAGACACTTCATGTTGTTTGTTATTCTTTTGATTGGTCACCCATCTGTATGTCATTTAATTCCCTAACGACAAATACGGTGTCGTTAACAGGTCAGTCACAGGAAAATGAGATAATCAACTTTTTGGAGTGTTGGATTTAAGACCTGTCTCAGCTTGTGTCGAGATCTTCCTGCTGGCTTTGTTTCCCTTGATGGCCCAGATGTAGACAGTGTAGAGGACTCCAGGCCTCAAGCCATTCAGACTGTAAGAGGTGCTGTCTGGTCCCAGAGGGATTTCCCCACTAGAGCCCTCAGAGGAGCTGTAGGTTAGGACGTAGCCATCAATTTCTGCCTGGACACGATCCCATGATACACTGAAGCTGGACTCTGTTTCATCTCGGGCTAAGAGGTTAGCAGGAGCGTCCAGTTCTATAGGAAGATGTTAGTGGAAGATGTTAATACACTACTTATGCAAACTACAATATGCACATGGATGACAAAGTATGAGTGGAGAAACATGAATGCATGGCAGGAGGGGTCAGTTTAATGACCATGGTTTAACATATACGATGGCCCTCACAGCACCATCACCAATTCGCAACCTAAATTAATAATTTTGATTGGGTTAGAGTGACAGTGTTCTCCATCACTGTCATCAAAATACCAAATGAGGAAACAGGTTTAGAAGGTATGGTGTTCATCCTTTCAGTAGACTCTAAGCCAAGCAGCACTGAAGCTGTTTTGGAGGATCACAGGAAAACGAGATAATCAAGAACTTGAATTTGAATATGTGTTGGATTTAAGACCTGTCTCAGCTTGAGTTGAGATCTTCATGCTGGCTTTTTTTCCCTTGATGGCCCAGATGTAGACAGTGTAGAGGACCCCAGGTCTCAGGCCAGTCAGCAAGTAAGAGGTGCTGTCTGCCCCAACTGGGATTTCCCCACTAGAACCCTCAGAAGAGCTGTAGGTTAGGACGTAGCCATCAATTTCTGCTTGGACACGATCCCATGATACTCTGAAGCTGGTCTCTGTTTCATCTTGCGTCAAGACGTTAGTTGGAGCGTCCATCTCTGCATGGGGAGTTATGGTTAGTAAAGACTACTAATGACTACATTAAGTGCAAACATAACACTAACTACACACCTCTGATACAAAATGCTGAAATAATCTCAACATTACTATAATGACCCAATTTGTTTTGTTTTTTACTATGAACTATGTTAATCAAAAGCATGCAACAAAATGAGAATGAAAGAATACAGTAACTGTTAATAAAAATCATAACCACTGTTGTCTTACAATAACACTGGTTGACATATATCATAAAGTATTTTTCTCCAGCTCATGTGCCATCTTTAGAATATTGTGCATTTAGAGACTTGGTGAACATCACTATAATTCTAAATCAGCTGTGGATGGTTTAAGTTTCCACATGACCCATAAGAAAGGTTAATTAATAGCTATTATATGTGTGGACATCATGGAGGAAGACATCTATACATCTCTTTGATTAGTATTCATTATATATATGAACATTACGGAGGTGGACATCTGTACATCTCTTTGATTAATATTCATTATATATGTGAACATTACGGAGGTGGACATTTGTACATCTCTTTTACTTCTGGGGATCTCATACTGAACGGCACACAAAGGGCAGCTCACTGTGCTGTTGTCTGTTTGTGTTTTTAAATGCACAGTTATTCTTAGAGAGATACTGTAAGCAGATTTGGTTTATACTGTAAGATTTTGCAGTAGTTTGCAATATCTAAATATGGGTAGGTGTGAGTGCAGAGCACTAAAATGCACACCCCTTTGATTTTGAATAACACAGAAGGTGAACGATTTCATATTCCACAAATACATTCACTCACACACATTTCAGTCTCATCTGTTTCTACTCATAACAGAAAAAACAGTAACATTTGCTTCTCCCGTCCTTCTGCATGGCATAACTCATGGAGATTCAAACAACACTTTTACCATCCCCAGTCAGTAAAGTGAGTTACTTCAGATGTGCACTCCTGCTGTGTGGTGTATAAGTGAGGCTACTGGAACTAACATGTCTGCTTCCCTCGTCAAAAACAGGAAAAAAATCTGAGATCTAATGAAAAAAGATTCAAACTGTGTATAAAAATAGAAAAAGGGGAAAAGTACATCTAGTATATTCTGCAAACACATAAATACTAAACCACTTTTACCCATTTTATGAAAATCAATCCATTAGTGGCAAAAAATAAATGCATTTCTGCTTACACACACCCACACATGTGTCACAACATAACCCATGCCTGCAGCACCATATACTTGAAAATTATTAATAGGATAAAAAACTGTGGATTTTACATTTGCTGCTCTTGTACTGTGTTATTGACATTTCAGACATTTGTACTGTTATTATTTAATGCATCCATGACATCAGAGCAAATGTTAAAACTATTTCTTTTCTTTTCTGTTGAATGTAAAACTGCCCTTAAAGTTTTTGTTGCCCATTTTCAACTAAACGTTATAGCAATCTGGATAAAAGTCAGTCAGCTCTCACAGTTGTTGTTCTTATGGCTTGTCTGAGAAACATAAATGCAAACAGACAGCAACAGCTGCTAAACTTCATAACAACAGGATTAAAAGACAGCAGAGCACAAAAGACAGGAGACACAAAATACCTGGCTTAGTTGACTCAACAAAATTGTCTCTTCTCAAACTTCTGACAGACATTCAGCCCCAGGCTCACCTTTAAATCACCTTTAACTCAAGTGTCCAGTCTAATTATGTTAAATAGCCTTTTTAGTTGAGAGTTCAAGTTTCGCTCTTGACAATTAGGAAAAGAGGGGTCAGTGTGCTAAGTGTAATATTTCTACCCTGACGCTTTTAGCTTCTTGCCATCATGAAAAACCCCAGACAATTATGCAAAACACCAACACACAAAAGATGAAAAGGAAATGATTGTTACATAGTACATAAGGACAATTTGAGCTATTTTTCCTACACAAAGGATCTGAAGAAAGAGAGACACATCTTTCCTGCAGGGCGTAAAGATGAAAGAGGCCTTGCATGAGATATTTGGTAATCACATGCCATTGTCCACACCTTCAGCAATTATAAAGGACACTTTTGTTGTTAGATTCCAGATTCAACATGGTGTTTAAAGAGATTAGTTAGTTCTAGTTAGTTCTTATCTTTTTTTGTCTTACCTTTGTGGAGTTCAGTGCTTACTTTCTATCAATCTCCAGTCTGTCATTTTCTGCAAGTCTCTTTACACAGAAAACAAAACACATCAACCCCTCCTCTAATGATTCCAGATCTCACTCGAAAATGTACCTGTTTCAGCTTCTGTTGACGTCTTCCTGCTGACTTTATCTCCCTTGTAGGCCCAGATGTAGACAGTGTGGAGAACTCCTGGTCTCAAGCCAACCAGCCTGTAAGAGGTGCTGTCACGTCCTACAGGGATCTCAGAACTGGACCCATCATCAGAGGTGTAGCTCAACATATAGCCATCTATTTCTGCCTGGACTCGATCCCATGAAACAGTTGCAGTGTCCTCTGTTACCTCGGTGGTGACAAGTTTTGTAGGAGCGTCAATGTCTGAAGAAATAGAGATAAGATGAAGAAAGAAAGACTTAGGCAGGTTTTAAGCCTTTCCTCTTACTCCGTGGAGCACAAAGCATAAACCAACTGCACCCACGGTATAGCAAACAGCGACCAAGAGACATCACAATGATATACCACACAGAAACAAGACAACTATAACCCACCTCCATACCGCCATACAACCAGTCAACAAGAGTGTGGCAGGTACAGCAGGAGTAAACAGCACAACATGTGAGGTACTGGTGATAAACCAACAACTCTCCTTATCTAAATGTAGCTTCCAAAAGACCAATATTATGATTCATGTGAGAATTTTCTAATCTGCATGGTTGAGGGTAGGGTAAAATCTTGGTAATGGTTAAAGAGATTAACATTGACTGTTACTAGAAGAGAGGATCTGAACTGTAGTCTCCAGTGACCAGTCAGTGACCTCCACTCTGAAAGGTTTTGAGGTAAATCCACATTACTTGCTCACCATTTTCTACCTTGAGTGAGTTTATTAATAGCTGTGGAGAATCATTGTTTGTATGACCACAAGGTTGCATGTTAAGAAAACACAGAAAAACCATTTATGATTTATGCTGGAGTTTTTCTAATGAGGCGCCTCTGTAGAGTGCATTTTGATGATAAACTGATGACACGTGTGATGCATACAGTATATGTCCTGTATCAATTCAGATTTAATTTTAATCCAGTAAATCATTATAATATTAAAATCAATATATACAGTACAAATGGTTATATAGTCTCCTCTGTTTTGGATCCTCCCTGTATGGCTTCAAGCAGCATGATTTAGATTTAGAGGTGTTTTAATCAAGCCCCTTTTTTAAAAAATAGTAATGCTTGTTCTCCTTTTGATGAAGCTTTGTTGAGGTGGTCTCAGTGGATAAAGCATGCAGGTAGAAGTAAGCAGCACAACTACTCTGCAACAGCCTCAAAAAAGAAATACAGAGCGCTTTTAAGAAATGTCTTTGTTTGTTGTTTGTCTTTGTCAATCCACTGGATGTGGCATGAAGAATTTTTCCAGTAGAAACTCATATAAGCTTGTTACCCAGAGTTTTGTCTCATACGAACAATAGCAATTTTGTAGTCTGACTCAAAGAAAGAGCTCTGAGAAGCCCTTCAAAAGAACATCAACAGCAGACAACATGACCCGTGATCTTGTCCTGTCCACTAAGTTCCACAGGATGAGCGGCAGGAGCATAGCAGAACACAGTGCCTCTGTTTGTAAAGTCAGTGGGTTTGAGGCATCACAGCAGACATATGGGAGAGGCAGGCGGAGAAGTCAGTAGGGCATGTGTGTGGATAGGTGTTTGTCTCTGTCGAGGGAATCTCAATGAAAGTAAAGAGAGAGAGGAACAAAGAAAGTGAAGGGAGACAGAGAGAGAGAGAGGATAAAAGACAGAGACACAGATGCATAGTCAGAGAACCCAACAGAGACGCAGAGGAAGTGAAGAGAAATGTAAAAGTAATCATCATTTAGGATTATTCCTCTGTGCAACCGTTCAGTCAAGGTCAGTCTTGTGTCACTGTGCAGTCCGCATCATGAAAACTGATTGATGATGCGTCCAGGAGAAAACTCCACACACACCACCTCTTTCTCTCTGGTCTCTTCTCCTGCTGTCACTTTTCTGTCCTTGTGGCTACACTGCTTGACAGTCTGTCATGAGCTAAACACAGAAAGAACATATAATCGCTCAATTTTAATTAAGTTTGAGTGTTTCCTCCAAGGTCTAAAAATGAAAGGTCATTCAAGTGAGCTTAGAAGGCCTCTATCTGCTCATCATGGAGAAACACAATCATATACACACACATTTATATGATGTGTGTGTTGTGGCATACAGTATATTCACACAGACTATGAACTTGATAATGATTTCACTGTTTCATACCAGGCAGATTGTAAGTAGGTTTGCAACTTGTAATGTGGCAGCAACTGGGACGAGGTGGTAACACACCCTAGGAGTAATCTCACTTTGGTGGCACAGGTAGTAGAATATATATTATATTTAGACATTGTACACATACTAGTGCACAAGGCAATCTGTTGAGTTCACTAAGGCAAAACACCAAGAGAGCTCTGGTGAAGACGGCTTGACTTGAAGTTTTACCTTTTACTTTTCAAACTTTCCTACAGGCAATCTGAGGAACTTTTTATCATATACTGCACAATTTTTGTTTTGATACATGTTGGCCACAGATGTCTACTTAATTCAATAATAGTAAATACAATAAATAGTAAATACAATAAATGGGTTTTGAATTGATTAACAGCAGCGAGACATAACAAAACAGCCATGAAAATGAAAACCATTTGACAGCTTGAAGCAGAGTCTGCTCCTGGTTCAAATTGTTAATTGGCTTGCACCCGTCTAACTAAAGATTATATTTATACAATGCCTTGTTCTCCTTCAGGATATAAGATCCCTTATTGCTTGTTTGTTAACCTCTCAAAAAAGAAGTACACCTCCTTTTGCTCTGTATATTCCGTATAGCTGCTGTCTCGGCTGTCTGATGTGTTCTATATGTTATTAGATGTTTTTCCAAGAACTACGACTTTCAGGGGATGCCTGCATTCGCTGTGTAGTTACAGAATATGATGGATCTAGTTAAACCAGACGTTCTACCCCACTAGCTGTGTAGCGACAGTGGCTACTGGGCTACACAATATGAGTTGTGGCTTTGTCCATTTGGAAAACAGCTTATCCATTATGGCTGGCATTTCCACAGAGGCTTTTTTCGACCACAAGGCGCACAATAACAGGCCGTCTTTTCATTTACAGCCTCACAGCTTTACTGTACAGTGGAAGCCATACAGTGTGTCTGTGGATGGAGCCAAGGGAAAATATGTGTCAATAAGTTGGCATTCTTTTAGAGACTACAGTATGTCAGGTGTGAAATGATGTATGTTACAGTATGTGGTGAAGTCCCCTGGCCACAGGATTTTTTAAAATATTTTTATGTTTGTCCAATAATTTATTTGTACTGTAAGCAACTCTTAAGTCTTCGTGACTGCCTTGCTTAGGGCTTTAATTCACAGAACAAGAGTTTTTTTAAGGATATAGCAACACTGTATAAAGCAAACAATAATGTGTAACCGTGACGCAAAGTAGACAAATATGATTGATAAAAATGATACAAATGTAACAAATATTGTACATGTCAAGGAGTCATCAGGTCATCCCCACGTGAAAACCCTAACCCTAACCCTAACCCATAAGCAGTACATGTAGTATATTACAGATATATATTGAAGATAAACACTAATGCATGCAAAAAGCTAACTTTTTAGGATACTATTTTGTATCACACACACATAACTACACTAAAGCTATAAATGGCAGAACCCCCCCCCCCCAGAAATAGCTCTATACGTATAGAGCTATTTCTACCGCATCAAACGTGTCTCTTGCACACTACAGTTTACTGCTAAATATAATGCTGCAAAAAATGTTGATACTGAAAGTGTAAGTAAAATGTTCAGTGACAATTTATTCCTTTTTTTCTGTCATAATATCTGTCTTGCAGTACAATATCCACATGTAATAGACATAATCCACATATATCCAGGCAGCAATTAGTCTACACTTTCATTGTTTGTCAAAACCAATTTAATAAACAGAGAAAGAAGAGTTCATTTAGTGGGCTTGAGTTTGACCTTTTATGAATCCTTCATGCATCCTTCCTTCCTGTCTTCATAAAATCTCCCTTCTCACATTTTTGCTTGCCATTTTCCTGGCGTCAACTGCACAGAACTAGTTTAAAAAACCTCTGATGGACAAGCCTGAGCAGACAGGGTACTCCCACTGGACCAAATGAGGTGCTATAGTGTGTCGAGATAACATAAAGACTCAACATTCGTTCCGTCTTCCAAAGCCAAGTCCATCTGCTTTCGGTTAAGTGGGCCTTGGTGGTGACTTTATTGAATCTGAATCAGCAGTAGCAGCCATGGTATTTTGTGTTTATACGCTTTATAATCTTTTGGCACGTTAGTGAGAATGAAATGTCTGCTTCAAGTAGAGGTTCCTTTGATTATGGTGTTTTCCGAAATGTTATCTGTCACTGAATCTTTTTACTTTGGAACTGGTGGTAATGGAGGGACACCATAAAATCACCCAGAGAATCAAACACACACACACACACACACACACACACACACATACACACACACACACAGGAACACACACAGACAGTACATATTGAGTGTGCATATGATGTAAGGCCAGCACTATTTCCCATACCACAGGCTGAGAGAGGCTGATTTATAGAGCCACCGCACTGGATGCACACATAGAAGGTCAACCATAAATATTAAATACAGTGCCATTCAGTGGCTATATACAGCATACAGTTCATTCCAGCCTTCATATTAAACTAGTTGCAAGGCCAAGCTGGATACTAATTTCATATTCAACACCATATGCAGCGTTGTCAATAAAAACACGTTTTAAATTTTGCCTGCGTGATCTTGCATAAAACAGATTCCCACACTTTCCCATTAATTCAAGGGGTCTATTTTCTCTTGTTGGGATCAAAGTACAGTGCACGTAAAACTGGGTATTTTTCAGTGAGATTTTGGGTAAAAATGTTCATATTGTGAAACCAGTGAGCAAGAGAGATAAGACTGAAAGACAGTGCGGGACCACTACAAAATATGATTAAACAATCATGACCACAGTGAAATGTGAAAGAATTTTAGATGGAGAAATAATGGAAGACAGATGGTAAAAGTGAAGAGAAAATGAAAGAATATCTCTCTACAATGAAGCGTCTATAATGGAAAGAGTCAGCTATAGCCTCTGAGGAGAAAGCTCAGTTTCATAATAACAACTGTAGCTACACAGTAATGCATTATGTACAGCTGCATTATGTCACTAAATGGCTTCTGTGTGACCCTTTATTTTTATATTCTGACTTTCTTGACTTCTCATTTTTCCGCATTTTACTTGTGTTCTCCGATAATTCCTGCTCATTTCTCGCCCTGATTTCTCTCTGTACCCTTACCACAGTTGCTGTGCGATTTGTGTATTTTCCATATTTTCTACTTATGTTCTTTTTATCTCTTACCCCATATAACCATGCTGGCCCAAGGCACACAGCATGTTTGGGAAGATAATAGGTGACTGTTGCACCATGCCAGTCATCATGAAACCAGCACAACCTTGCTGGCAAGCAGAACTGAGGGCTATCCCTCTTCAATCACCTCTAAAAGCCTTTTCGTGCAGCACCTAAAATGAAGGATTGCAGCTACTGGAGTGAAGACAAGCCACTGTCTGTCTGGTGTAGATTAGCACACACGCTAACACACTCACATGCAATTACCACACGAGTAGGTGGCAAACTTACACAGAAAAAAAAAGATTAGCACTGACAGGAGGCTCTTGAGTACCTGACTGGCTTCAAAAGAAGAGAGGTGAGTCTTGAAAATACCTAGCTAACACTGACGACTAAAAACCATTAAATTGGCTGCCTCAGGGTCTAAAAAAACAAAGAGACTGATTTTGAATCAAGTGAGCACTCAGGGTGGATGAGACAAGAGGTGAGGGAGGACAGAAAGTAAGGGGAAAAAAGACAAAGAAGTAAAAAAAGAAAGTGTAAATGAATAGGATAATGACAATGACTGAAGACCTGTCGTGCCATTGCTGACCATTTGTAAGTCAAATAATAACTTTAAGCAACTGAATGTCAAGACCAGCTGCTGGAGCAAAATTCTAAAATGAATTTCTCCTCACGTCCTAAAACTGGTCCAAAACACGGTTAGACCGAACACGTATAATTCAATACCACACTGCTAAAATCCAACATTACCAGATGGAGTCTGTAAATCACAGACCTTCTCACCTCAACCATCAGGGAGCATCTTGTAGTCGTTATACCATTCATATCATATTTCCCCTCAGTGACCATGCTCACCACAGACATTAGAACCTGTCTAGATTATTACGTTATAAATTCCAGCCTTCCATCATTAACCCATAATTGAACCTCTTGCTGGATATATTCATTCATTTATTATGCTATTATCATTGGCTGTGTATTGAAGGTAATACCAGGTTGTATCAAGTGATATGTCACAATTGTGTGTGACAGATTATGTGTTTTTCCTATTAAATCCTGACCACTGGTGAATTATAGGTGCCAGTAAAGGGGCTAAGAGACCATCTTTGATAGTGCACCCAATTGAAAGTGGAATATGGCTATCCTCACTGTGTTTCAGTTCCACAAGTGGCTGATCTATTATTTTAAGTGTCATCCAATTCAGAAAGAGCCAGTGGTAGCACAAATGCAGTGTAAATGCAATTTCTGTTTGACCGTATTCCATTTCAGGAACATTGGGTCCATTTTGTGCTCTCTAATAATATAGAATTTATCAAAGTGCTGGTCACCTCTAAAGCACAGTAACCCATTGCCACATTAAGTTAAATGGATCCTGAATGTGTTGATACTGACCTGTGGCACCCGTGACAGAGGAAGATTTTCCTTCAGTGGTTCCTTTGATGGCCTGCACTGAGATCAGATACTCTGTCCCTGGATACAGACCTGCAGAAAGACACATTTCTTTTAACTCTAAAATGGCAAATATGCAATAAACTGCAGTCTTTGCTGTTATGATACTCAAGTAATTGCATGAATTATCAGTTTATGATGTCATGACAACATATTATACATGTTCTAGTTTTTACATGTATTCAGGGCTTCTGTCCAAATTGGGTTTCATCTATATCACTACTTACCCACAATAGTGTGTTTGGTTCGTGCCTCTTGACTCATCTGGATGTTCATTTCTTCCTCTTGGCCTGCTGGGTCAGTGTGTGTGAGCCTGAAGTGATCCACTTCAGCTTGTGGGTTCTTCCAGTCCACCTCGATAGAGACTTCTGTCTGACCAAGAACTCGGATATCATTGATAGCGGATACATCTGGGAAGGATAAAAGTGTTCATAGCAATAGCAAGGTCATTAAAAATGGACAGCAAGGGAGAACAGGGAGTACAGACATGATCCTTAAACTGGAAATCCTGAGTTAAAGCCCCTGAATTGGCAAGAATCTGCCCTGCTTTGCTCCCACATGTCCTTGATCACCCTGAAATGTGAGCTTTCTGGGAAGGAGGCCGAGCAGGATTTCCATTTTGGTAATAAAGTAAATAAAACCAAAGAAATTAGAAGTTTTAAATATATATAGAGTTATGAGTTTTTGTGTCCTGATATATAAAAAATTGCAATCAGTTGTAGTAAGTTCTGACTCTTTTTTGTGTCCTACTGTACATATGTAAGTTGAGATTTGAATGTATTTAATTGTGAACAGGCTAACACTGAGTGATTGCTGATTATGAAATACTTAAATAATGATCAATCTTACATAATGAAATTATTAAATAAAATTGGCTTGTGACTGCATAGAAATGTAAACAGTTATTAAATTATTGTTTTCAGCATGACCAGCATTAATGTCACAGAAGTCACAGATAGTACATATTTAAAGTATAAGTTAAGTATTTTAACACATGCCGCTTGGTATATTCAGCATTTCTTGGCATAAGTATATGAAATATATGTAATTGCACATACAGCTAGAGTTCAAATATAGTAATAGCCTAGAGAGATGTGGAGATTTGCAGCATATGGTGGAACAAGACAGAACAATGAGAACAATCAAAACAAAACAAATGGTACTAAATGAAAAAAATGGATTAGCATATTTTAAAAGTCAGCTATTGTGTTTTTCTTGGGGGTGGAAGAGAAACATTCACTTAAACCCTCTTTTGAAGAAACTCATCGTTTGAAGTTGAACTATGTGACCAGTGAAATGAGTGTATGCCTCCCACAACCATAAGCCAGATGATGGTGTGTTTTCTCATGCATTTACGGGAATCCCATGTCCTGTGACGTTTTTCCATGGCTAACCAATGTAACCACATATTAGAGTCGATCTCAATCTCTCCCTCCATCTGTCTGAGTGTCTGTCTCACTCACGCCAACCAATCCTAGTATAGTAAACTCTTTCTTTTCACATCTGTCCTCAACCACATCTGCTAGTGAGTCCCGTTTCCATTAAACACATCCGTAGAGCCATTTCCTCTTAATTACCTTTAAATTGAACAAACCAGCACTCGATGAAACACTTAGTAATGACAGGCTTTAGCTTATTCATTGCTTTTTAGCATAGTGCTTAAAATAAATATACTATTGATTGGGAAACCTCATCTGACACATGGACACTGTAAGTAATCTAGTATAGGTGAAACTGACTTTCCATTCGTGTGTGAACATATGTCTTAAACATGTGACTGCTCATATCAAGAAGTGATACTGAAATGACATTAGGTGACCAAGCTCT
Organism: Scomber japonicus; assembly: GCF_027409825.1. NCBI lineage: Eukaryota > Metazoa > Chordata > Actinopteri > Scombriformes > Scombridae > Scomber > Scomber japonicus. The sequence continues at coordinate 17,392,697 of NC_070589.1, read as the reverse complement.
TATTGCATGAATTCACAAAGTCCACATTCAAAATGTAGAGGGGGGCCTTTATCTAACACTCTTACCTATTTTTCAGTAAAATTTTGTTTCTTAATCTTCAATACCCCCTTGTGTGTAATAAGAGCCTGCCATTAAGAGTTTTCATGCCTCATTACCCATGTACTTACATTTGACCTCAAATGTGACCATTTAATCCAGGAAAATCTAACTAAATCGTCCATACCTCAGGCCATACCTTGCCCCCCTGCCCATGAGTCTTTTATAGGTCATGTCTGCCTTTGCTCTAAGTCTCTGACACATTTAAAGCCTACACACTTCACCTCACTCCATTCCACTTCACCAGCTCGAAAACATGGTTATTTAGACAAAAGAAACACATTTTAAGGCCTCAATAATATTTGTTGTTTCAGTCCTAATCACAGCTATCTGTGCTCACCTGTGGTAGCCTCAATTCTGTCTGCTTCACTTTGGATGTCTTTGATGACAGCATATACATGGACAATGTAGGTGACCCCAGGAACCAGTCCTGTGATGAGGTATGAGTTTTCTGTGTTGGGAATTCGAACCTACAATAATATGGGTTGAAACACAGATGTTTAAAAAGTGCAGTCTTATGCCACATCCTTTATTTAACATGTCTACGAATGAGATCAAAAAGAGAAACTTGCCTGCTGCAGGGCACTCTCATCACCTTTGGGATGATATGTCAGAGTGTAATACTGCGCCCCACGAACAGACTCCCACTCGACCAGGAGAGAGACGTCAGTCACCCGGACCAGCCGCAGACCCTGAGGACCGAAGACTAAAAAAAAAAAAAAAAAAGAATTACACAGACAAAGAAAAATGCCATTTATTAGCTTCAATTGCTTCCGTGACAGTTTCATGTTCCTGTGTCCATGCAAGAGTTGTGCAAATCTAATAAAATAAACTCAATTAAAGCCAGGTTTCACAACTCTTCTACCATTTGCTGTCCAATATCAATAACATAATCCATTGCACATGTTCTCAAAACTCACTATTACAAGATTTATTCAACTTTAACAATAAATGTAGATTACTTCAGCAGGTTTTACGTCTCTGGAAGGTGAAAGCACATTAAAATGAAAACAGTGGCTGCCTTGAAGGTTGGACAAATTTCTTCAACACCTTTGTGTTATGCAGTTACTGTGTCATTTTTCCTTACAGCCTCTCTACTCTCTTACCTGTCTCCCAAAAGTCATGAAACAAGCAAAAGGAATGGAAACTGGAAAAAGATATGTATTTATTTTATTGTTGTATAATACAAGGGCAGAGTTCTTCAAAGGAGATGATGGGGAAAATATGGCAGAGGGGCGAATAAGAAGGTATGTAACTATGGGGGATTACAATAACAAAATAGCAGCCAAAAGACAGAAGACAGCAAGTCAGCATTGCTGTGGAGTGAGGCTTTCTATAAACAAGAACTCTGTGGGCATGATAGAGGAAAATATATGGTAGGTGGTGGTAGATTTAAAGAAGTAAAGTATAGTACGTAAGCATATTTCAAGGGAAAAATGTGAAATGGGTGGTGAAGGAGTCCACCATAACTTTGGCAGGGAAAGAATTCACATCAGGTTTAGACGCTGTTCCACACAGCTAAGTATGGAAGCTTAATGTTTTCCTTCAAAATGCAGCAGTCTTTTTCCATCCAGTAGCAGCTAATATCCCCCTGTTGCTACTCAGGGCATGACTATCAACAATCTTTACCCTTAAATAATATTTCAGACCAGCTTGGGTCAATAAATGAACATGTTGATATTGGAAAAAGTGGAACATTAGGAAGATTTGTGTATTCTCTGATTGAAAAAAGGAATAAATGACTCAGGCAACATGTTTGAACTTTTAAGACTAAATCTGCAGTGAGCGAGCACAAAAGTATCAGCATGAATGTTGCTCAAAATATGTTCCTGTTTACTATAATTTTAACAAGTTCTCCATCTGTTTTTAATATTTATATATTAGTCACATGAATCACATTTCTGAACTAATTGACATAATATGGTCCAAGACTAAATTCAAAGGGGGCGTTATGTTGAACAGAATCTTTTTGTCTTTGAATGTGCCGTAAATGACAGGAAATATTTCTGAGACAGTCAAAGAGAATACAGTAAGAAGTATCCAAAGCATGTGCATTGTGTTGATGTGGCTTTAAAAACTTAACTATGTTCACTTTTCATAATCTCATCATTATCATTAGATCCAGATTACTTCATTAGATGTGGTTGCTAGACATTCCTCTTTTTTCACCATAATATGGTGGATTAACATTAACATCTGCCTTAGATTAAAAAACACCATAAGCTATAATCGATAGTGTTGAATTAAGCAGAACCATCCCAGATGTACAGTATAACTAAAACATCACTTCAAGAGGTCATTACCCAGGGAGCAGATTGACAACCATCATGCAGGTGTTGAAATGGCAAGCGGCCACATAAAACAAATAAAGTCTTCACTGTTTTGCTTTTGTGCTGCTCTTCTCCCAGTGCTTATTACCATTATTATTACTAACACCTAGAATCAACACAATGTATTATTTTTTCTTACCTCCCACTCTCCCTTCCTCCCTGACTTTTCCTCTGACATGGTGCCACTGTTGATATTGGAATCTGTTCAATAGCACCTAAGCACGAAGTTAGCTATACTCTGACCCTGCAGAGCAAATCCCAGGTTGAAGAAACTAAATCACCATCAAGGTTTTGACCTGCTACTGTGAAGACTGAACCATTTACACTCTACTCTAGTCTCTAAAATTGTGGCTCAGGACCTGACATTGATTGTGTGGCATCAAATCTCAGTTTTTTTAAGTATGTGCTCTCTACTCTGGGTTAAATGCAGAGAAGAAATGCCATAGACAAGTACAGACAGATATATAAGCTTATTCTGTGGGGAAAAGCACTTTGACAAAGCCAAATTATTTGCCACTAACCTGCAGCTAAATCGTCAAGATCTCCTTAGAAACTGTCACAAACTCGAAGTGTGAACTTAGTGAATGAAACTGTCTGTGCTTGGCTGCCACTGCTCACCTTTCTGCTTGTCTGACCTGAAATTGCCACAAAGATGGAATTGTGTGCTCTGTTCCTCAGGCAGTATAGCAATAGTAGTTTGGTGAGCTGTGCATTTAGCAGGAAAGGTGATGAGTCTTCTACATGGTTGAAGCTAGATGGAGTCCGAAAAAGACTGACAGGCGCTCTTTTATTCCTGTGGTATTATGTGACCTGATGTCATAAGTTATCTTGAGGTCAAAGCTACCAGCGGTGATGGGGTCAGCTCACTGAAAGGACCCCATCAGCTGCTATATCTGAAATAACTCTTGGAGAGATTCTTTGAATACCACAGAAGTAGGTCACTTTGGCTGTATGATAACTGCCGTAACTGTAGGTTCAGTCAAAGATGCTTACATCAATTCTACCAATTAAATTCTAACAGAACTTAGTTTGTTGTTAGAATTGGCCAATAGTGTTCTGTTCTTTATGGCACATTGTTAATTATTAAGTTTTATTCTGGATCTGATTTCTGATTGGTTGAATATCTTAATTCTCTAAGCTCTGATGGAGATGAATAATTTTATGTCTCCTTGCTCTTTTTTATTTATACTGTAAAAAGCAACATACTGTACAAAACATTCAGGCAGTAGCTTCTCACATTAACTATTGCTTTTCCCGGTTAAAAAGGTTAAATGTCATGGATTTATCAGCTGTTGCTTATTAGCATTAATTTGTAATGGCTAACTCACATACATACGTCACTCTGTAACATCACTTTATGGACTTTGTGTTTTTGTGCTCCATTGAGACCAATAGTGTGGTAACTCTTCTCTACAGAAATGATCTAGCTGATTGCTCCCACTGTAACTTATATCATAACATGTTAATGGTTCTGCATTGTGGCTGCCAGTATTTGGAACAAGTAACTTGTGAAAAATGAGGAGTAATCAACACTTATGCTGTTCATCTCAATTTCAGGTTTCATACAGATTGTGAACAGTAATTAGTCTTCCACTCAAAATTATAATTTCTCTGCCTTCTCAACCAACAAATGATGATTACAAATCTTTGAGTTTTGCTCATAAATGTTAAAAGGTAAACAAGGATTTCATGACAGTTATACACTGATTCATCATCATTAATCCATAAAGCAGCACGATGAGAACTGTTTGGTGAGAAAGCTCTGTACCTGCATGAATACTACTAGAATTAATAATGGCTGTTCTCCATTTAGCTGCTTTGGTTTCAGGGTCCTGGTACTGTGCATGCTGGCTCACAGTCACACTGCCATGACTGAATTGGACACTTGAATCCCCACATTAACCAGTCAAAGTATCAGCTGTGAAAAAGACCTATCGCCAATCAGCTGATGAGCTATGGATGCTGAAATATGAATCAAACAGATCATAGCAGTTCAGCCGTAGCAAGTGCAATAGTGTACATGTTAAGAATGTAGTATATTCTAAAGGTTTTTACTAAATGATATACTGTTGCATGGAAATGTATATAATGGTGAATTTAGCTATAGGGGAAAGTGTTTTAAATGGTCCATTAGCTGATTGTAGCATCAGTGTTTCAATGACAAATTCACAGTGTCATGTCAGTTTAACCAAAAGAGGTGACTGTATAAAGAAGGTTAAACTAAATTCAAGCCTTGGCTATAAAAAGTTATTATGCTGCATGATAGGAAATATTGCTGGTAGCAAGGCTAAGAACTGGCCTCAGGGAGAAATCTTGCATGAATGATCTATGATATGCAAGGAGCAAATAGACTTTAATACACTGTTGAACACTTTTCTAGATACATTTCTCTCCAAGACTTTCTGACTCTACTCTACTAACTTATCAGTTCCTCGGGCTTACAGACAGTTAGCAAGATTACTGCTTTCTTTTCCCCCTTTTGATAAGTCTTTATTGGAGGAATTGATGTACAGTCCTGAGAACAAAACACCAGTGGAGCACCTGAACTCTACCACCACCTATTTGTAACTGGGCCTTTAGGCACTCCTAGATATACTCATCAATTATGTATCAAGTTATAATACTGGTTAAAAAAAAACAACAACCCTGTGATATTAAGCATTTGTATAGCTTACCTAATGAACAATCCTCCCCATGGAAGCCTTCATCACAGATGCACAGCCCATCCACACAGCGGCCATTACCAATGCAGTCATTGGGACATTTTTGGATGCTGCAGTCCTCGCCAGTGAAGTGCGGGAAGCATACACATTTTCCATCCACGCAGTGTCCCTTGTCGTTGCAGTTGTCTGGACACAACAACTGGCTGCAGTCATCTCCTGTATAGCCCTGATGGCAGACACACTTCCCATCCACACAACGGCCATTGTCATTGCATTCGTCAGGGCAGGAGGACACTGAGCAGTCTGGGCCTTCCCATCCAGGGTTACAGAGGCAGCTGCAGGTGTCATGTTGGTAGGTACCATGGCCACTACAGCTTGTGTCCACACCTAGAGAAAGGTGAAAAGGTGTTGTTTCTTTACTTACTTTTTATTGATCACATCCCTTTACATATGGATGTAATTTAAACTAGCTCATAGCAAATACAGTGTTGTCAAGGTGTAAAATAAGGTTTTCTGCAGCTCCCTCCCAGCTGCAGCCTACAATTTCCTCTGGTTCACCCTATAAATTCTGGGTCAACGGTTGACTTCCCATCTCAGCTCCCTGATGATATATGGTTGTGACTCAGCCTACCTGCAGCGCCACCTCTTCCACAACATCCCTGAGCACACTGGGTCTTCAGGTAGTTGACTTCTTCTTCCAACCCATTAACTCTGTACAAAAGAGACTTGAAGCTTTCTGACTCCGTACAGTCACACTGGGGCATTTGCAGCCTGAGGTTGTGTCTGAAAGTGATGTCATTCTCTCCATTCACGGTGGTCTCTGTCTGCAGACCTACAGAATAAGACAGAATTCAAAAGTTTTGATTGCTAAATACAGTCAAAAGTTTCTCATTCAAGAGAATGGTAAGGTATATCCAGACTTTTAAATTGTATTGTGTGGTCACAATTGTTCATATAAAATCATACAGTAGATAGGATCTCAGAAAAAAACATTAATTCATGTATTTCTGTTTTTGGTCATCAGTGCCTTGTATAAATGGATAATGCATACTTTCATATTCCTATTCTTGCTTTTTGTACTCATTCTTAGTTGCATTCTGTCTCTTTTTAATTTTGTTTATGACCTGCTTCATCCTGGGTTGGCAGGCGCTCCAGTTTGCAGCTGGTGCTCCCTGGGATGTCGATTTTATAGACGTGGCTGAAGGTGACTCCCTGCTCTGGAGCTGAGGGGTCCAGGTGGTTGTCGGCGGAGCTGAAGCGTGAGATGGTGCAGAGTAGGGCCAGCAGGCTCAGGGCCCTCCACAGAAATCTAGTGGTCATGGCTGGACAACAAGATAAAAGTGTGACATTATTAATTTCTTTGAACCTTCACTGTTTCTTTTTGACACAGGTCAGACATCCCATGCATGCAGGGCACAAATAAGGGATGGGCTACATCTGGATAATTTTCAGCTGATTTCTGAAGTTATTACAAAGCATAAGGCTAGTTTCAAGTGCAACTATGGAATTAAATAAATTATATGTGCCTAAAAAAACTTCTTAATGTTATTATCTAAATTTGGACAGCATCTACATACAGTATGTGCATTCAGAACACTGGCTGGAATGTATTCCCTTAAAATATCACAGAAAGTAGACATTGGTCCTTTCCAAACCAAAAACGTTACATTAATGTATTGTTTCCATGAAACAGTAAAAGGAAATGGAACATTTTGGGCCCCATCTTGCGGTTGGCGCACAGCGGATGGCGGGCATGGTGCATGTGTCTTTGTTAGTTTCCCCCAGCGCAGTTTTCATTTTCTCGCCCTGCGCCCATGTTGTCTAAATAGTAAATGCACTTGCACCAGTCTGTGCGCCTATGGGCGTGTTGGTCTCAAAATGAGGTGTGGTCAGGCGCATCGGTGGGGCGTTGCTATTTTGAGGTAGAGGAAAGCGATTGTGCTACTGACAAAAAAAAAAAACAGGTCTAAAGTCAATGGCGCATATGTTACTGCTACTGTTACACTTGCGCCACACGCTTCATGCCATGCGCTATAGATCGTTAAAATGGGGCCTTAAGAGTTTGATGAGCTAACTCCTGGGAAGAAGGTAAATACGTTTATTTTCCCTTTGAAGGAAAAGTAGAACTATCTTTGTTCAATAAAATGAAGTCAGAATTGTAAAGTTTGCTTACCTGACTTAAGGTAAAACTTTCATAAGAACAAAATGAACTTTGCAACCGAGCCATGTTAAATTCACTTCTAAGATTGTCACACAAAGTGGCATTAGACAAGACTTGACATTCTCCATCTGTTTTTTAGTGTAAGTTTATACATTTTGTAGAGATTGTATCTTTGGCATGAACTTTGTGTTACAGACTACCCAAACTGTAGATGTTTGTCATCATGGCTGATTGGTCCAGGGTTTCTGGGGTTGAAAAAAGGGTCAACTTTATATTTTCCAGTCAGTGTTTTATATGGAACTGAAGACAGAAATACGGTCTGGACAATATATAAGTTACATTATATTCAGTGGTGCACACTGCTGTATATTTAATCTGAGGAAACCTGAACCATCACTGAGGTGTGTGCATGTGTGAGTGTGATGCTCTCAGTCCACAGTATGGCAACAGAAACTGAGCAGTCAGCACTTTTTCACAGATACTTTTGCCCTAAACCATTAATTGTGCTCAGTCAGGCGTTTCAGATCTTCAAGGAGTGCAGAACCTTGTCATCGGTGATGATGTCATTGTATCTAATGACAGTGATGTCATGCGAATCAAAATCCTTGCCGTGGCTTCCCCAAGAAGCCAAATTACATGCTTTCAAAATAGAAGCCCTGCTTTAACGATCAGCTGGCCTTCCTTTTTACTTTGGTCTGAATTTAACTTCCTTGTGTAAAAGTGTAAATAGCAGCAGAAGGAACTTCTGATCTAACTGTGCTGAGTTTGTGCGGTTCATGGAAACACAAAACCTCTAATATAGTGACTGAACACTCAGTAATAAAATGTAGGGGGCCTCACTCTGATGCTTGACAACTGGAAAACTCTACAGCAATATGCAGTAGCAGTATGTGCTGAAATAAATACATTTAACTTTTTTTAATTAATCCTTTAATGCATTTACTGCAAAATCCCAATTTTGTTTCAATGCTGCACATACTATATAATTATACAGGACAGAAACAGGGAAGAGAAACAGAAACGAGGTAAAGTCTCACTTCAAAGTTTTAGACATACTTTAATATGTTAACTATTAAAGCTTAAAGAGAAAATAATTGGATATTTCTAATTTTGTAAATTTATCCTGTTTTCTAACCTGTTTGCTAATAGAGAAATTGACCAACTGGTAGCTCCTGTTTGCTTGTAGAGCATTAAAGGCTAAAACAGATGGAGAAAAAAAATGCAGAGAGAAACAGATCCTAAAATTCCCACTGGACACAGTGTGAGCATTGGCCGGAACATTAAAATGTCAGCAAGTGGACCTAAAACCTACCTATCCTCCAGTCACATGTAACAATACCATTATCTCATTAACAGGGACACTCAGCAGTCAATTTAGGTGAGAATGCCTGACCTTCTGAGTGGTATGAAAAGGTCTTATATTGTTTAAATAACTAAGGTGGAGAGCTACTTTCTTCAATTGGACACAATCTGTTTTTAGTAGAATAAACTTTGGTTAAAGCACCACCATTCAGATGATTTATGCAAGACATCTCAAGTAGCTATGTTACTGAAAATGCTCCAGTCCATTTTTAGAGAGAGAAATAGTAATTAGTATGAACTGTTTCTAAGTAGTCCAAACTCAATATGCCTGACCTTGTTCGAGTTATTTTAGCTTTCTGTTTGAGTGCTGCTGGTCAAAAGTTTGAGGTTGGTGCCTTTGCAAGAAATCCAAGCCATTACATCACTGGGAAATTGCTTCTTTGACCCTATGTGGTGGTCGAAACTTAGACGTCAGTGAGTGTTTTATCAATGGCCAAGACTTAGGAGGGCAAACCAGAGATGAAGTAAAAGAAACGTAAAGAGAGACAGATGGAAAGTAAGGGGACTAAAGACCAACAAACTGAAGAGTGCAAGAGATGAAGTGAGTGAGGGAGAGTGAATAGGTGAGAGGGAGGGAGTATGATGGAGAGTGTGTGATGGAGAGATCAGTAGTTAGCCACATAAGAGAAAGTATACAATGTGGAATGGTACTTAGCACTGTAGGGCAGAGATGCTTAACAAGCATGTTTATAGCTCCCTGTCAAAGTTTTATTTGACGCTCCCCGTTTTTAGGCCCTTTCCTTATTTCTCTTGGAGAAGATAGCTCTGTGACCTTCCAAGCATAGCAGAGGGCCGCTATACTGACTGCTGAGAATGTCCCAGTGTGACAGAGGAGAGTGAGACAAATGGAGGGATCAATGAAGAGAGGAAATGGGGAATAGAAAGGGAAGTGGGGCAATCAGAATTAGAATTGCTGATAGATAGATGGATAGATAGATGGATAGATAGATAGATAGATAGATAGATAGATAGATAGATAGATAGATAGATAGATAGATAGATAGATAGATAGATAGATAGATAGATAGATAGATAGATAGATAGATAGATAGATAGATAGATAGATAGATAGATAGATCCACATTAGCTTCCACAGTGTGGTTGTTATAGTCTTCCTATAGTCTTCCTTGTTGCTTTTTGTCCATAAGCTACTGTGAGATGAGATTCAGGGAACTATAACTGGATGGATGGAGCCAATTATTGTTGGACAGTGAAATACAAGTAAACTTATATACCACTGAATGAACAAAAAACTGTAGTATAACATGGATGTCATGACAGCCTGATTTTTTTGAAAGCAGAGGGGATTTACTCGATATTCTCCAATGTACTAGTAACATTAATATGCTGAACCCTTTGTTTGCCATCAGTGTCCAGCACATTTATCCTATAAAGCCACTTGACTGTCTTTCCTTACTCAAACTCAACAACCGTAAGACTGTAGGCTGGAGTGAGTGGCTTCAGTCCAGTTATGCTGCTTCTCTGTACATACTGATAGCTTTTCAGCATGGCTTTGAAACCCTTGCAAGTAAAATTCAACATGTCCGTGAATACTGTTAAAAATTCCTTCCTGACAGTAATTTTTTTGCGTCAAAGCAGAGCTATGTCAATGGGCCTGTAAAATGTTTGTGGACTACCTGTGATGTGTGTTCACTGTTTTATAAGGGAGAGAGCAGTCAGACTCTGCCCATGTGTGTACAGTATGTGTGTGAAACTGGTCATTTAAAGACAAGGGTTTGGGTTAGGTTGTGGTGGTGCTGGGGAGGGGGGCTGGGGGGGGGGGGTAGAGGTAATAACAGCAATGCAATCACAGAGAAAATATACCTTTCACTGAAGGCTTTTTGACAAGCTGTGAGGGATGTTTTTTGTGTTTGTGTATGAATTATATGTCCTGCCTTATATTCTCAGAGCTTTGTAAAACTGTAACTGTGTAAGCATTAAGATTTTAGAGAGAGTGAAAAGGAAGAAAAGACTGACAAGAAAAGCAAAAACCTAAACATGTAATACAGATGCAAATAGAGTTAGAGGTGACCTGGTCAGTCTGCACATTTGCCCTTTCCTCCCAGGAGAGCCATTGAGCCTCAGACAAAGGGGTGATTGTTTCAGCAGGTCTCAACACAAGACAAATCTCACTGGACCAATCCAACAAGCACAAGGATGAGAAGATGAGAGGGTTGAAAAGACGGAGCTTCGAGGTCATGCCTTTATGTGCGGTTGTAAACTTTGCCATGTTTGTGGTCATTCCTTTCCTTTCATTTTTGTAGCAGCTTGCAGACAGAACAAGGAAACTGAAAAGAATAAAACGAAGCTGAAAGCAATTATCGTCTGAGAGCAGAGCTCATATCTTCACAATTCTGTCTGCCTCCTGCTGCAATGCAGACCACAAGGAGACCTTGATAAGGACCTCACGTCATAGAGTGGGGCTGTGAGGTGAAAACTTAACCCCCTGAGGAAAATAAAAAAAACAAAACCTTCATTTATAATTCATGCTTAAATCCTAGATAGAGATATGTTTCTGAAATAATACAAATGTGCTTTGAGTAGCTTTCATGTGCCTGGAAGTCATTTTCAATTTGTGAACGTGGATTAAAAAAAAACTCAGAGTTTTGAGGTTTCCATGAAAGCTGTCACGTTGTGCAATCTGAACACTTTTTATAAGCCGCCCACTCAGAGCTGTGGGTCTCTCTTTCTATCTCTCTTTCCCTCTCTACGTCTCTACCTCTCTCTATCATTTTGCATGGCTGATGGCCCACATCTGTAGCTCATTTTGCGAGGGCTTCTGTGTATCCCCTGAGCCAGCACAGTAGCATTAAAGGTAAATCTACTGGATCGACAGCCCTTTGTGAATATCTATCTTCCCCACACATAGTTATCATAAATATTTATACTTAAATATATGTTATTATCAGAGGGGAAAATCAGTGCTGGCAGACTTGTTGACAGACAATATAGGATTATCTACAATACAATGTGGATATTAACTGGCTACACAAATCGTAAATATTAACTCTGATACATGTTCCAGCAACTGAAAGTCTTCACAACTGCTCCAATGGGAAAATAACTTTGTTGATTTATGCAGTGTTGTCTGAACATTTATATATATTTGATTTAAATAGAAATGACATTTAAAGTAATACAAATTTCAAAATGTTTTAATCTGAATAAAATGTAATCTTTCTGAAATATCTTCTGTATTTTTATTATACATGATTACATTTGAAGATAAAATGGGCTCTCAGCAGACACATAGTTACATATATTCATGTCATGACACTGACATTGACAGCAGCACACAAAACATCCTAAAGAAAGTGAATTAAAAAATCCTTTCAGTACTTTTGAATGCAGAGGAAAATGTTTAACAGGTATTGCAATGAACACCAACACTTTATGTCTGCTCACATAGATTTATTTAGTCCTTTCACAAATCAATATTTAACACTGACAAAGACTTGCATAATTTTCTCATAATCAGGGGAAACCCCACACTTAAATACTAAGTACAGTCCAGGGACACTTGATAAATTCCAGGTGTCAAGTTATACTTCAGACTGTCAAATAACTGACAGCACAGTGGACGTGAGAAGGGCTGCAGTAGAGAGTGAAGGGAGTTTAGATGAATGGAGACAAGGATAGATAGATAGATAGATAGATAGATAGATAGATAGATAGATAGATAGATAGATAGGCCATACATCCCAAATAAGTTCAAAGTAATCAATGAGTAGCCAATGAGGAAAACCAAGATCAAAATTCAAATGTTGCCTTACCCTTGAAGGTTCTTTCACTCTTCTTCTTTCTCTTTCTGTCCGCCTTTTCTCTGAATGTCACTCAATGAGACTCTCCCTCTGCCACCTGTTGACAGGCCCACGCCAATGATTGAAATACCTCCACACTGCCAGAGACTTTTGCTCTCTTGCTCTCTCCCTCCCTCTTCAATTGTTAAAATCTCTCCCAAATGCCTACAGGCCAATGGGCAGTTAGTTTGGGAGTGTCTCTTTTCCTCCTCTCCTCAAGTGATTGAATGAAAAGTGAGAGGGATAGGAGGAGAGAGATAATATGCATTTACTTATTTTTTTCCCCCTCCCGAGTTAATCACTAAACACACCTCCTTTTCCATCATCTCAACATGTTCTTTTCTTCTTAGTGTTTTTTAAATTTTTGCATGTTTTTGGTTATGGTAGCAGAGTGGGTTGAAATTAATCACTTTAGCAGAAAGGGTTAGGTCTTACACACAGTAACTGGATAAAGGTTGGATTCAAGGGGTCGAGAGTGAAGCCAAGAAAAACCCAGAGTTGACTGAGGATAGAAAGAGTCACTGGGGAGGGCTTATATTGACAAAAAAAATGTTGTTATTCCAAAATCGAAACTGTACACAATAAGATTTAAGACATAGGTTGGAATCCTGGCACTGGAACATTTGAATTCAAGTAACAAGCACACAGAAGTTGCGTAAAGATTGTGTTAGAGATGGAGACCAAAAAAAAAGTAGTGGTGGCATTTCCTGGAATAAAACCTTCTGGGATATGGGATTGTATTCTTGAAAATGGTGGTAATAATCACTGGACTCTTTTGACTAGTTATTGTCGGTTGGATGATTGGCAGTTAGAAACCAAAAGCTCTTGAATTGATTTGATATTTACACACTATGCTCTCTGAAATGTTCTCACGTTATTTCTGTAAAACCGAGCCACCGCTGAGCCTGCTGTGGAGACACATAGCAGGCTAACTCCTTCAATCTGACAAAAAACCACAAACTTCACCATCAAAAACCTACCCCCAGTTGGCCTACATTGCGATCATATCATTGCACAAAAAGACATAAAAAATTGTATTTCAGTCTGGTTTCTGTTATGCATCTACCAGCATCACCATAACCATAGACCCCAGGTGTCAAGGTTGGCAATAGATTACACTGACAGTGACTGTTTGTCTCTAAATATATAACTAAGGCTTCGAATTTCTGTGGGAACACAGAGGACGGAAGGATTGTTCAAGTGAAACTGGAGCTGAAGCTGAGGGGCCAGGTGTGATTGTTTATAGAAGGCAAATGGTGTTTACACTTTTATTTTTCGACATGTTAAACAATGCTCATTCATTGTTAATCTTACCCAATATTTGATGACATGGGTTAGGGTTAGGGTTAGGGTTAGACCAAAGCCATGTTTGTGAAATCAGTGTGGTTTTCTGTCCTTTTGCATGTTTCAAACACCAGCACAAGAAATGTCTGGCTGAAAAGGCTGGATGTGGTTTATTATCACAGACAAAAGAGAAAAAGTAAAGGAAAAAGTTATAGGATGATTAAATAAAGAAAGATCATTTGTTTCATAATCTACAGGAAATAAAATGCAAATGAATGCGAATACTGGTTTAGTTGAAATAATGAAGAAAGAAGAAGAAAGAGTGCGACAAGCTTTAAACACAACACTAACATATTATCACCTCATTAAGTTGTTATGGCAAAAAAAAATTAGCAAACAGTTCATTATTTACACATTCAGCAGATAGAGAGCAACTAACCTTAGGAAAATAGAATCAGCTACAAAATGTTCCATGATGTTCACCAGCTGGTTGCAAACTTTTTCTATCAATGTGATGCTGGACCTGTAGTGTGTAGTGGGTTTATCCGAGCATTGCTGCATGCTGTGGCTGTACACAAGGCTGATGAAAGCAGTGAGAGTGAATCAAACCAGTAAAATTACAGGGCAGAACACAAAAAACAAAGTGCTGAAAAGTGCTGAAATGCTAGATCTGAGCGGGACTGCACAGTATGGTTAAAGTTTTGAGTGAATTTGTCATTTTGAGTGAAACCTTTCACATTATGTATGTATTCTCATCTCTTCTTTAAATAAAAAAGAGGTTAAAGCAGCTGTAATGTGTGGTTATAGCCTGCAATAGTAAAAATGGGAAAGTCATCGATGTGTTATGTATTTTTAATAGTTAAGTAAAAAAATAACCCAAGAGAATAGGAATCATATGTTGGCAGTGAGAGGCACTGCAGCTCCTGAAAGAACATGTCATTCTGCAGTAGTGTCTCTGGAAACAGACTACTCCCTGGACCAGGAACAGAGATGAATAAATCACCGGATGCTCCATAATGAGACAGTCATTACAGAGAGTTTACATTTCCTCTGCAAGTTAAAATGCACTGTAACCTTGCAACATCACAACAACAGCGTGTAGTGTTCAGCCTCTGATTCCTGCATCAGAGCTTTCTACCAAACCTACTAATTTACATGATCAGAGAACAGTGAAACTAGGACACTTTCAATTATATTATGCATAGATAACAAAGACAACAGTGACTGAATTGCCTTGAATTTCATTTTATCATGTGCTCCCTCTCTCTGTCAGTAGAAAGAAGCATCTGCAGATATAAATCTGGAATTCAGTTAATTAACTTTGTCGGAGGAGAGGGTGAAATCACATGGAATCAGGTTGTTTTGGAAGAAAGAAAAAGATGAAAGACAGATGAAGACTGATCTGATAGTGAAAACAGATATTTTCCCTCGCCACATTAGTTATAATTAATAAATCAACCAATGAGGCATTTCTGTCATGTGGGCATTTGCATTTGCTTCATGTTTTTCTCTGGTCCATAGACCTCCCATAGAGACTTTGAAGGTGAGTTAAGCTCTCTAATATCTACATTAATAAGCAACAGTATTTCTTGTAAAAGCAAGAATATGCATGTACAGTATGTATTTGTGTAGTTTGCATGTGTGTTTGTCTGTCTGTGTGTGCAGGAATGTGAGAATACTGTTAGATGGTTTTGAATGTTTGGACCTAATTATGACATGGATGGGTATTGGGTGTACTGATTCCACACCAGCACAGAGGAATGTGGTAACACACACACACACACACACAGACCGATCAGTCAAACTGCGGACTTGTCAGCAAGTTTGTGAACAATGTCCCTGAGCATTAAGAGTCTGTTTCATCTGACAACCCCTTAAGGTACATCACTAGAAAGATCTTTTCAGTTTGGCTTTGTGGTTTGGTTTCAGTTCCTCAAAAGGCATCCTGTGGAATTACAACTTACTCCGTTACATTTAGAGTATCACAAGTTTTGTCCACACTCACTTCATGCATACATCTGATTTTATCATTTACTAATCAGTTCATCTCTCCTTCCAGATTTGATCTGAAAAAATCTGTTTCGAACAAAACACAGGGAATCCTCAGCTTTAGTGAACATAAAGAACTCACATCA
Organism: Scomber japonicus; assembly: GCF_027409825.1. Classification (NCBI taxonomy): domain Eukaryota; kingdom Metazoa; phylum Chordata; class Actinopteri; order Scombriformes; family Scombridae; genus Scomber; species Scomber japonicus. Next base: position 17,376,866 of record NC_070589.1, on the reverse strand, counting down.
GCAAACTACATTCAAGCACTCTGTTGTAAAGACATGCTGTGTGGGATGTGATGAACTTTACAGTGCTTCATGGGACAATGAGAAAATAGTTCATGCATTACATTTCCCATTGTACATCCTTGTTGGTTTCACCCCATGCCAGGAAACGTGCCCCACACTAGCAGCAGATGTAACCGAATTTGTCACAGCAGGGGGAATTTTACATCATCGTTCCTTTAATGTGACGCATGTCTGTACTTCGTATCCCTTCTGTGGGAAAAAGACAATCTCGGAACCCTTATTAAAAGAGCCCACACACCTCTCACATTCCTGTTTACTTATCCTTGTTCTTTTTCTGCCAGGTCTGGCTGAAAAAGAGGTAGATGTTCCTGTGACAGAGGAGGAGACATGACATAAACATTTTTCCTCTCCCCTGTGATGCTTACAGTAGAATAATAATGCCACATTCATGTCATATCAGAGTTACCATAATTACAAGTCTCCAACTTGTGAATTGTGTTTAGGTCAACATCCAAGGCGTAATTATGACCAGGAAAATGGGATTTTTCTGAAAGCTCTTCATATATCCGACTTGGCACTTAACAATACGAAAGTGCCTGAAAACCAAGCCATTATGGACACCTCACAACAGCCAAAGTTGTTTTATGTAATTAAACCCAGATTTAATAATTATAATGCTATTTTTCCAATGCACATTCACACTCTAATACAACCAGTAGTTACAATACAAACTTTCTGGGTGGTCAGATAATGCTTGAAAATCCTTTACATGGGATTTTTTTCTGATCCGCCCCATTCCTCTGACATGCTGTGTGAATGCAGCATAATCAGCTTCCTATATGATGATAGTGCTGCTTTATTAATTAATAGATGTATTCATTTTGAGTCTTTATATATAATATGAATTAATTCTGTCTATGTACAGTTCACATGCTGAATCGAAGCATCAGCAATGAAATGAGAACTGCATACATACAACTTTTACTACTTTTTATTTATTTTTTCTGAGATCAAGAACATAGAGATACTGACAGATTTACAATGTAAAAAAATGACAAAAATATGTGTGTAAATTACTGGTTTGGACAAAGTTCAGGATCTGTCCTGAATGCTGTTTCTGAAGTTTTGCCTTGGTCACATATCAGCATCTGCCTTGTGACTACAATCAGACTTCAGTTCAGCTGATCATGATGATTGTCTTTAGCATTCTGTGAGCATTGTTGGTAGTTGGTTGCTATGGCAGTGTTTTAACATTTAAACATCTTGTAAAACTGCATTGTGCAAGACACAGTGGTAGGGCAGCAATTGTTACAAAGTAGCTCATTTAAACCAGGAAGCATTGTTAAAATCCTCAGTGGGCCACATTCTTTCCCATAAAAGTTTGTGATGACACATGAAAGCAGAATCACTAGTCACAATAAAATTAAAAAGGTTTTCTGTTGATTTCTACAGATTCTTAGTCTTTTATAAAAGTAAAACTTTCTACAGTGCACTCCTTTTTCTTACTCACATCATATCCATGGTCCATTATGATGGCCACTGCCAAATTGACTGTATCAGATTCTGTTAAGGTTCTTGAATAACACTCTGTTTTTGATAGAATGAATGAAACTATGGGCATTGTACCTTGATCTCTCCTCCCAACACAGTCTGTCTTGCAGTTTTTGGATCTGATTTTGAATACTTGATAAATACAGGAAGTCATTTATTGTTCACTCCTCTGCACTTGCTGCAACTCTTTGGAATCATCCTGTTTTTCTTTCCAGCCAAAGTAAATAGCAGCTCTCCTGATGCTCATATAGTTCCAGTTTAAACAGCCATGGTGTGAGAACTTTCAACTGTTGTTTAGAAAAGGAATTTAAGCTGCCTAATGTCATGCCACAATTAAAATGATATATGAAACAAACCAGTTATGCCAAAAATGTTGGTAACCAAACTAACAGACTACATTTTATATTAGTGCATGTCTTACTTAACATATCTGTGCTATTACAACTCTATCCTAAATGATATGGCTGGTGGTTTATTATATTTTCTTCTAAGACAAACCAACAATTACTTCACTCTACTTAAAAGTATTGCATATGTATCCAAAGCCTGATATATCTTATTCCTCTGTACTGTAGAGCTCTATTGTTGTCAAGAAACTATAAATAACTGCCAGTGAGCCACACTGTGACACTGGGTGATATGTTCATTCACCTCAGAGTATGAGCATCTTAATTTGTTTAGAAACGTCTCCAAAGAGTTTGATTGATCGCATTTTCAGTCTCTGGAGAGTAGTGCCATGTGTGACACACACCACTGTCTATACAGTGCTTTGCTAGCTTCTTGTGCTACATATTGCAAGTAGATATCGGATCCTTTAGAATATCCTCTATAAAAGATTATACCATACCATTTTGCCACACTGCTTTTGGGCAGTCAGCTTTCTCTGTGGAAGCCACAACTCAGTGGAAACTCAGTGAGGAGCTGCAGTTCCATCAGCACATTTAAAACCAAGTAACAAATGATGCTACATTATATGTGATGAGCTATTGTTTGTAGCTTTGTATTTACTCTGTGGCCAGTATGGCTTTATACTGTTTGTCATTGTGATATGTTGTGTTTGTTATATGATTTAATATTGACCCACTGAAGAGACAACAGATAAAAATAAAATATAAACTAACTCTGGTACAGTACATCAAATGGTAATATTTATGTTCAGCAGTGTACATGGTCTCAATAAATGAATTGCTACTACTACCTCTTGACTTATTAATTTCTCAAAGAACATCAGTACAAAGTCAATATAGGCCTAAGCAGAACAATGTGCATGCATAATAGTGTCTGCTGTACAAAGAACTACTCTCTGGACATAGAAAACAAGATCCCTGTTATTATTCTTTGGAGTCATTTCTAAACAAGCTAACGTGACTTTAATCTTTGGACCAAAGGAACATGCAACAATGAAGGTCACTGATGTGTTTTTAACGGATATGACAGGTATTAAAAAAGAGATTTTGTGGGTCTGGCATCAGTTCATCAGGTTATAAGAAAGCATTTTGGTTCATTAAAACTTAGAACTATGCACTGTAATTTACTACACAAAGGCTAGCACCTATCATTAAAACACATCATATCAGACAGACCCTTCACTTAAGATGTTTGAGGCTACTGATGACATTAGTGAAGACATTTTACTGGCATATTACAGCTTCGTCAGCATGTGTATCTGGGCTCAAACAACCACTTTCAGTGACTTAAACCTGAACCCTAATCGAGTCCTTTCAAGTAAATATACAAGCAGGACATTAACTCTACCCTTTGAACCATATGGCATATTTAATCACACACAGGCAAACTGTGGTAAGCTGAACTGGAACATCACTGATTGCGTGTTTGCTTCAGGATCTGGAAACTGTTGATTAAGAGGGCTGATTTGATCTGAAGGGGAGCTGTAATGTGAGGGGCTGTGTGAGAAATGGGAACTGACAGACAGATCCAAATAGGACTCGCAGATATCTAACACATGAAATATGTTTAAAGACTGACTAAATGTCTGGCTTGTCTGAAGGTTATTAGGGTAGATTAACACAGCCGACTCAAAACTGACACATTCCCTTGCTGCGGTAATTATTTTTCCATTCCTGTCTAAACATGCAGAAATGGGGATAGATAGTTTCCCCCTTGTTTACATGTAAATGACAAGATCAGATTAGAGGAAGCAGGGCCAAAGATGACTTGAATGCTGCATTCTGCATGTTTACGGTTGTGACATGTTTCAGAGGCTGTTTTTATTTTCTACCAGTGTAAACTGAATGTGTGGGACTCTGGTGGAAAGCAGATCAGATTAGCAGATGCAGTTTAGATAAGGACTCAAGTCATTTAAGGGGAAACAAACTAATGCCATATGGAGGTAGGTTTGGTATGGTTTGGTTGAATGTCTTCCTTTCAAGGCCCTTGTTACCGCATTGTATGCACACAATCAAACTTGTACACACATACACACACAACTGAAACTGCAAGCTGCTGCTCTTTTAATGCACACCATAGCTGAGTTTAATGTTCTTTATCAACCACACAGTGTAACGCAGGCAGCATATGTGGTGTAATTGTACATCTACATTGTGATTATCTGCTAATGGTGCTCAACTACTGCGAACAGTCAGATAGTTTTTAAAGATTATTTTAATGTGGCTTTTGTTTTGTTAGGCAGCATATGGTCATGATGAGACACAAAAAGGATCTGTGGTCCTGTGACGTCATTAGTACAGTACATTGTGGGGCTTTTTCTGTCGCATCTGCTTTAAATCACATCATAGAAAACCAAGAGCCATTTTCCACAAGTGTGAATCCATTTGTCTCAATTTTTCACAGAAAATGATCATAAATTAATAAGCACATGTGCATACAAAATAAGATTAACCTGCCATCAGAATGATAATTAATGAGTCCTTATTCATATGAGTCAGTGAAGCACATTAGTAGATGAATTAATTGGAATAGACAAAAAAAGTCAAGCAGCGTTCTGACAAATGAGGTGGTGTCAACAGCTGTTACAGAGCTTCCTGGGCTGATGTGAATACCAGTCTTTAGGGTCGGGTCATCCTGTCAGGAGACCCCATATGTAGACCTGACCCTGATCCACCGACTGACACAATCCAGCACTGCTGATGCTTTGATGCTTTTTGATCTCAGGGACTTACCATTGATTTCTGCTCATCTCTGAGAAGAGTTTAAAAAAAAACGCTGAATGCTGAACCCTGCTCATGTAGGTACAGCTGTGTCACTTCCTGCCAACATTTGAGGCTGATGCTTATTTTACAATGTTAATGGAACAAACAGTTATGGGAATATATGGTGTAGATTTGGGGACTGCTCCCATAACTAACTATCCAAGGACTTCCACAAGAGTGAAAGTAATCAAATGTAACAAAATGCTGTAAAACTGTTTCATTTCACTGCACTTAATACATTTTATCTGCATGATTTTATCGTTTCAGATAAAACCAAGATGTCATTTGAATATCTTGTTTCAGCTGACAGGAAAAACAAGGTTATGATAGCCGCCGACAGACAGACAGACCAAAACCTTTAGGGTCTCCCCTGGAAAAAAAGTGGTAACCAGTTACAAAAAGAGCGACAGTGACAAATAACACACCACGCATGTACTCTTGTTCTTACAGGGGGAGTTTGAAAATACTCATTTCCTGCTTGTATTAATATGACTGCAATGCAGGCATGGAAAATGAGAGGTCATATGAATCAACACTTCCTGAAACCCTGACATGAAGGAAATTATTTCTGCTTTGTAAAACGGCACCAGGAGTTACCCTTCACCTGATTCTCTTGGGTCAAGCAAGATTTGTTTTCAAAGCTTGCGGGTTATACTTCCTAGAGCGTTGGTGGTCCCATAACTAAGTATAATCACAGATGTGACTGTTTCCCGTTCTCTCTCTCTCTCTCTCTCTCTCTCTCTCTCTCTCTCTCTCTCTTTAAATTCAAAATTAACCATTTTGCTTCTTCTGTATTTCTCCTTGATGATGACATTAACACCTAACCAGAAAATTAGGGGACATTTTTTTGGGGCTTTTACAAATATGCCTCTGAAATTGAAAACTGTAGTGGAACAAAACACAAACCAACTTCTATTTTTTTTATGAGGTTATAAATCAAACATCTCATTCACACAAATAATGCAGTTGTGCTTTAATCTGAGGGGAAAGTTGGTTGTTGTTGGTTTTATGAAAATATTCCCCTTGGCAGAACATAAGTGAATGCAGCATACTGTATGTGCAGATGGGGCTATCAGTTTTACTTGACCCAGAACACTCAGTTCTGTATTGCAATATTGTGATTGAAAATATTAACGTGGTAATATATCTGCCAGGACAAGAAATGGTAAAATAGATGAGACAATCACGCATATAACTGGAGCCCATATTGAGCATTAATAATTAAAGGTTGAATATGTAGAATATTTATTAAAAGCTATATATTTTTTTAAATAATACAGCCACGGGGCGTTTTGAGGGGTACAGAATGAAAGTATTGCTTTTCCATAAAAAAAAAAATTTAGTCTGAATTAATATTTTTAAAATTTTTTGACGGGTTCGACAATGACGTTCTGACACGTTCTGTGTACATTGTACCAGCCAATTAACGGCCGGAATTGCGGGTTGCCAGGGTTGTCTGTTGTTCCGGTGCAGCTACTGTAGGCAGGCACTGGGTGAAATGGAGTTGTAAACAAACACGGCCATGTTGGACTCACTAAAACCAGCATTTTTTGCTCTCAAGTACAACTTTTCATCACAAAACTTCGAAGGTAAGACAGAATATCTGTTAGTCACTGTAAATAAGTGGTTGTTTACCTTTGTATGCTGCTGGTTCACTGAGTTTTTAGCGCAATAATAGTGGTACTGTTGAACTCGCCAGAGTCTTAGCTTTCATATGAGATGCTATTTGTTTGTGTACCATGAAGTATTAAAACGGTAGCAATGGAAATGTGGAGAGTGGGTTGACTTTCTGACGCTATTCGGATTTTGATATTTGATCATTAACCTCTTAACGCACGCTGTTCCGTTCACGGGACGGGACGGATGTTAGGAGGTAGCCACACGGTCTTCTGAATGTTTTAAACACCAACCCTTAAACATATATACTCATGCCGTACATTGTTGGAAAGCTTAGATTGTTCTGATTCATTCAAGACCACTCACGACTTATATGGTTGTTCACAGCCGTAATAGTATTACCGATTAGCTCGGCTAGCCACTCAGCTAAGTGAGAAAAGCTATAATGCCTACATACCTTCAAAGTCTTCCCTTTATCCACAACGATCATCGTATGACTCAGGACTTTCTGTACAGCTCGCCAAGTATCCATTCTTGTGAAATATGAAATCCGTTTTCATAAAACCGGAATATTTTCCTCAATATGTCCATGTATTTAGTCCAACACGTAATGTAATAACACAAATAACAAACCATATACGGTCCGTTTACGTCATTTCCTGACCTGCGCGTCCATCTCAGACTACACGTGACTAGATGTTTACGACCGTGAGCCTCTCCTGCTTCTAACGACACCACACACAAGCCAATCGGTGTTTAGGATTAGGCAGTACATGCAGAGACATTGCTGCTACTCCCACTGGCGTTACAATGTAATGTACCTCGGTGGTTTCAAGTCAGTTACAGCGAGGGTATGTTCGCTTCCTGTTTTCAAAATAAAAGCACAAACTCTATCGTTATGGTTTTCTTAATAATAAAAGGCAACGGGTGTTTTATTTTGTGAAAATGACCGGAAGTGCGTTACTCGCTACGGCTAACTTGAGTGGCTCCGAATTCGCAGGAACAAAACTTTAAGCAGATGTTATTTGGACAAATTAGCGTCACATTGTGGATCTAAAGGGCTACTTTCTCGCCTAAAAAGGTTAGACATGTGGATAAAGTGGTATATTTACAGAGTTAGAGCTAAAATAAAATCCGGCACCGGACCTGGCAACCCGACTGCTGGAATTACTTTTTGGTTGTTGCGACTACGATCTCGAGACATTAGATGGCGTTGTTCTGCTCATTCTACATATTCTACCTTTAATGATGAATGCAATTTTCCAAAAATTGAAAATAAAGATCCTTTACATTTTAGAGAATTGATGGAAACATTATGTGCTATACAGCAAAGCTTGAAAAGACAGTTTGATATGCTTACAGTCTCAAAAAGTAGGAAATCTAGTTATTTTGACTTTGACTACAAATATTGCTGGTATGAAACTATTTTAACTTCATAATAAGTTGTGACTGATTTTTCACTGTAAAAATGTACATGAATGAGAGCCAGGCTTATAAGATGTGTGATTGTTATGTGATTTTCTCATCTGCTCAAAGCTCAAAACCTGACATGACAAAATGTGTCAAGTATTGGGATTTGGTGAATGTATGCAAGTTCCACATGAAACTACATGAAATGATTCATGTACAGTTAAAAGAATAAAGGTTGATAGCTTATTCATATCACTATTCCTATTCAAAATGTTCTAACCCATAAATCCTGTGCTTTTCAGTCCAAATTGTTCAAGTCAGCTAAAGTCACTGGTACATTGCCTCATTTACGGTAGACGTAACACTCATATTTCCAAGAAAGCTCCTGCCCTTTGTACTCTTACAGTGACTTAAAGTGGTGCTTTTGGCTGAATGTGAGGGGATTTTTTCTTTGAGAGTTATGATAGACCTGTGTTTTTGTGTGATCTCAAAAAACGTTCTGTGTACATACCTGCTTGCATGCATGCCATGAATCTGATCAAGGTCTTTCTTTTACTCCTTTTCTATTTTTCTCTCTCCTGGGGGAATGCTAGACATTCCTGAGGTCTGGAAAGCAGGGACCTCCTGAATCAGCCAGGGCATGGCCTCTTACTAAATGAGCTGTATCTGTTTCAAATGGACACTGATTACTAAGGTTATGGGATTTCCCATGCTGACGTGCCAATGAAGGTATATCATAGTGGCTAGACTGCTGATTCAGTGATACCTAATGTTTGTGTTGCTTGTATTCACCATACTACTTGATGTGTAAGTATAAGCTTGATACTGTGATGGAGTAAAAATCAATCTGGAGACACAGAGGTTGGTTATATAAAAGAAAAAGAAGACAAAACAAAACTTGTATTCATTTGATAGGCAATGTGAACTTAAGAATGCTTGAGGACATAAAAAGTTATTTTTTTCCTCCTAATTTTTGCTGTATTTGCTTGTATTTAAATATACTTGCAGTGCTGCATGGGTTTTCCATGATCAAAACTGCAGCATGAATGGTCTGCTTGTCAATGATTTATTAAAGCACCTTTAAATACTCTAACATGTGCTTGGTTCATTTGGCAAAACAGTTTGTCAGAGACGTCCGGAATAGAATAATGGGCCAGTTGAAGGCTTGAAAACTGTGGCTCCACTTGTGAAGTTTATAACATCTCAAGGAGAAAGAGTTATTTATTTTACCCAGAGAGAGAAATACAGGAAATTTCTCACTGCTACGTATTTCCTCTTTGCCCCAGGTACTGCATGCATTTGATTAGGGTTTCATGGAAATGGTGGGATATTTAAAATGAACTATAATCACGTAACCACATTTGTATAGTCTGGTCTTTCAGGCCTATGGATTGTTTGGTGTAGATAAAAAAAATAGGCAAACCAAAGTAACACATTTTTCTTAAATTTTTCTCATTAAGAGTATTTCACGACAGTATGTGTCAGTGACTTGCCCCTGTGTTTGTTTCAGTATAGTCATCTAGGTTTTTTGAAGATCAAACTGAAATAAATACAGCCTGTGCACGTGATTCAACAATAACTCTCCAGAAAATACTTGAAATAAGCAAAATTGCAATGAAATACATTGAATTAATCCTCTATCCTCCTATCTCTGCAGATAAATATGGGGAACGAAGGTTTAAAACACATAGTATCCAAGATATATATTATATGTACTAACTTATATACATTTAAACAAATATGTTCCAGTTCTAGAAAGGCTATATGATTTTAAAAATACCAGACATTTCCAAGCTATATCAAAGACTCTGTATCAAAGAGACCTGACATTTCTCTCCTTTCTTTTCCAAGTTCCATCACATTAGGGCCCCATATAATATTATGTTGTGGTATAGAAATATAAGGAACATTTTTGTTTTGGCAGCTGGAGGCGACTGAACTCAGAATGGTTTCAAATATTTGAACTGTCAGAGGAGTACATGCTGAGATGCTATACTTTTTCCACGGCCTTGAACAGTCCCATCTGAGATCACATTTGCTCCAAGATGCCAAAGTTGAGCAATACTAGGTTTTATTAATAGATATTTCACTCCTGTATGATTTATATTCAAAGGTTGTGTGGTGCACAGTTAAGTCAAAGGAGGGAAAGCCCACCCACGTAGAAACACAGCAGATTGTTTTTGTTTACAAGCTGAATTGTACCTATAAATATGTCATCCTGGTCAGAGGGGACAGGCACAGTCACCATGTCTACAGGAATTTAGAGTAGTTTATAAGTGTATCTTGGCTTGCATCTTTTATTCTTGATGAGACAAGATAAGAAAAGCCAGAGACCTATACATATGCAGTTCAAACAGCACTTTCCCACATTCCCTCTGAAATGTTAACTGCATCTGAATCAAACAATCTCAAACAACCACAAAACATACAGTACTCTGTAGCATCATTTTCATCTCTTTGTGGTATGTAAGAGTTCAGTCCATTTGATCCTTGTTTACTATAATCATTTTGTTTAGGGTGGGATGAAAAAATGCCTAAAAACCACTAAAGCAGAAGGTACATATAGTTAATGAACACCAGAAAGGTTAGCTGGTAGGCAATGGCTGTCTGTCTGGTACATATTAGTGGAAACAGAGCTTTCCTTCAGTTTGGATGTGTTTCATGTAGGGCACGAGTCTAAGAGCTTTATAAGGACTTTACATCTCCTTGAGCTAGGGCACTACCCTCAGAAGGACTTGTTTTATGGGTTCATTTTATCACACTATGTATATTGTTACATAAAGGTCAGAAATAAAGTCAATAAAATTACTATACATGATGCTTTGTGTCTTTATGGCTAAAAATTCTATTCACCACTGCAATTCTCAAATATAATAAATTTATTATTCAAGACTTAGCTGCTCAGGCCAGTAACAGTATGTTGACCGAGCTCGCAGCCCTGCTGTCATTTTTATGGATGAGCCCATTTGTCTGCTCTGTCACAGAGATATCTTAACTTATCTCAGTAACAGATCCGTTTTATATTGCATGGCTTTGTCCCCAAATCCTTCACTCAATGGTCTGTGGTTTGTGCGAGAATCCAACCTGAGGTCTTGATCCTTTGTAAAGTCTTCGACACTAACTGACAGCAGACTGCGTTGTTGTTCTATAATCTTAAATTTCAGTCAGTTATTAATCTGTCAAACTCTAGCTTTCAAGGATCTTTCTCACTATTGCTCTCTTAACACAGCAAGCACATGAAACAGCTAATTTTTTTTTTTGCTGATTGTTACTGTTGTCACTCAATGAGGGTATGGGGGACAGTAAACTTCATTTTGAGATTCTTTACAGTTTAAAACACTAATGCTGCACAGCTGTTTATACTGAGTAACAGGTGACAGATATCCTGATGTCCCTTAAAAATATTGTTCTGTGTTACCCTTGTTGTCACATTTAGTATTAAATGTTGTTTACATACAGGTTTACAGACAACTACAGGTGCCATATAATGCATGTGCCATAGTTGAGTGATCTTCAAGAAGTGTGATCATTACATCATTTAATCTGAAAGAGGCTAATTGTTTACTCCAATTTTGTTGTTTTAAGTCTGATGAAAGAATACTTAAACTCATCTGGCAGAAAGCCATTTTTTGCCAACCAATGCAACGCTTTATTCATATTGGCAGGAACTGGCAATCTGAATTTATCATGAATTTTACAATATGGAAAGCATAGAAGGTCACCTTTCTGATTCCCTCAAGCCTAAGGTAAAAGACATTACAGAAGGAATTATTTTACTTCATGGTGATCTTGGAACAGCCACCTTAGAGGTTTGAACTATGAGCCAAAACCAGCTGAAGGCCAAAAGGCAGTTTCATTATGACAAACTGCTGCTGTCAAATGAAAATACTGCATTTTCCAAATCTCAAGAACCTCAGCAAAACTGATTTTTCTGCTTGACAACCATGTAATATGACAATTACAGTGAATTGAAAAGATTAGTTGCCTACTAACCAAGAATATAAAAGACAGATGAATATTTTGATCTCTAGTAAAAAAAAAGATGAATTATCATTTCATATAACAACAAATATACTCCAGTGACATTTTCATAGTGCTTGCGGTTCTTCTCTATAAGGTATGAAGGGGTACTGTGTATTCAGTCAAATCTTTACACATACCACTATCTGCAAGCTACATTGATGTTCTTAGTCTACATTATTTATCACTGAATTCAATGCCCAGAGGCCTGCACAGGTTTTCCAGCCTGCTTCACAATTTTTATAGCGGAAGCGCTGTCTGCAGTCTGTCATGTGTTAATATTTATCTAAGTACTTATCCCCTCATGGCACCAAAATAATGGGGATGGTTTAAGAAAACTTTATTGGAATCTGCAGCTATTGTTAAATTGTTTTTCTATATAAAAAAGAGCTTTTTTAGAACAGTGTGCTGCTGGGTTATATGTTGACAGAAGACCACAGTGCAGTGTTTTATATGCAGTATGAACTTTCTTAGAACACAAGATGTTTAATTGTAAGCAGTGATGAGGGAGAAAAGATGGTTCAGGATTTGAGTCTGACATGAGGTTTGGGCATCCTTTAGTTGGCAATGAGAGAAAAGAGAGAGCAGGAGTTTACACTCATAGATCTATACTGCCACCCCTTGGTTTTTAAGTGATGCCACAGGGTTAAAAATGTAAGTCCCAACCTTGGATTAACTTCACCTAAATAGTGTCAAACCTATACTGTATGAGGACATATTGAAGCTGGTGTTGAACAAGCATTCAAGTCTACCATTCTTATTGTTATTAAATCTAATCTTGCAGTCAAATCCCTAATAATAAGATAATTAGTTTGTCCTTAAAGTTTACTTGTAGCATAATCTCCTCAGAAGTCCTTCATTACCTAAAACAATAGTTTTCTAGTTTTGTGTACCCATGTTTATCGCATCACCTTAAACATTGTGGTAAGATCTGTTTAAATTTCAAGTACAAATTTAGTGTTTGCCATGTGTTTTATTTTTATTTAAAAACCCCTCCACACATTTATTAAGACATGCAGAAATACTCTGATAATTATTTGTCTATGTTTTTTCCTGTAAAGTATATAATTACCACACTAAAATCCTTAAAATGACATCTACTCCTCCTCCTCATTAAAAAATGTAGAATCTATAAATATGTAGATATATATCACAGTTGTGTAAGTTGAATATTGGTACAGGATTGGCTGCAAAACCAGTTGCAATGTTACAAATCCTGTTCATAAGACCCCTCAACTCAAATTTTCAGCACAGAAACTTTCCACTTTCAGCAGATGAATGCCTTCAAGTGTCAGACTCTGCACATACATCATTCTGCACAGTGAAGCTTAAGCATTCAACTGAAACAACAAAAAGAAAAACACTTTTTTGAGTGGTGACTTTAATGATGGAGGGTATATGTTTAGTTTTCCCTTTGAGCTAATGCCTTATTGCATGCATTATTTTTGGAAAATAGTTCATAAGGAGTTAAGGACCAAAATAAATTACTACTACCACTGTTTTATGTGTGTCTTGTAAGGTGTCCTTGGGTGCTTTGAAAGGTGCCTATAAATAAAATGCATCATCATTATTATTATTAGTAGTAGTAGTAGTAGTATTACTGCTGCTGCTACTACTACTATTTGCGGTAGTCATGAAATGCAGTAAAATTCTATTCTTGGCATGTGAACCATCCAAAAAGAAATAGGCCCTGATTCTGAATGCTCAGTCTTGGCTAAACTCCTAGACTAGATGATGCTGCTCCTGCGGTGTAGGCTTCTCCTGGCCTAACCCATTACAAGCTTTAAAAAGAAGGAAAAGCACTTTATACTGCTTAAAGAAACTGGGAGTCAGTGTAGATATGCTAAGACTGGGGTAATATGCACTCTTTTCCTTAGTCAGGAGACTGGCAGCTGAATTCTGGTGTCATGTATCATTTCATCCTCCTGGTCGTCAGGCGGCGGTATTGTCACTCTTTTAGCTTCTTTCTGTAGTTTTCACACAACAAATCAAATCCAACATGGCAGCCCACAGGATAGCATGTCTAGGGCTAAATGCCCTTTATTCCAGTGTCTCTGCCCCAAAGCAGGTAACTTAATTATTATAACGTTTTATTTTGTTTGTTTGTGTAGCGTACAATTGAGAGCAAACAAAGAAATGGTAACGTTAGCAATATTACTATCTAACGTGTAGCATGAAGCTAATGCTAACTAGCTTCTGACTTATGTCTTTTATATTCTATATAGCTAAGTTATCGTTGGATGGCTTTGTAGCTAATAGTAACAGAGCTTTCGTTTAATTCGGGTAAAAATAGGAATGTGCTTATTAAGGGATTTTATTGGTGGTAGACTGTGACAAGAGAGTCATTTTTAGAAGATAACGTTATGCCTTGTGCATCACATCAGTGTCTGTCATGTCAATGAAAGAATATCAATGCAGGCACATTTGATTGCACACAAGGCTGGGAATATAATGCAAAAGAGGCAAGTCCATGGTGTACTTTATTTCGTGAAAATAAGGATATTTGGTTGCTGTTTGATGCCATCAAGGTCGTTGAAAAAAAGTGTTATTCCCCTTTCCCTGATTATTTCCCTTTCTTAAAAATGCAGGCTAGATTATATAAGAAGGTTAAGCTTCTACATAGACTGACCTGAATTTTGAATGTGAAGTGAATACCCTTTACTACAAAAGTGCAAATAGTAGAATCACAGTACACCTTTTAATTGTTTATATGCAAGAGTTATTTCTTCCTATAATTTCCCTTAAAAAAACAGTAGACAAAGTACACATTCTTCTCAATCCATACTTTTGTTTTCAGTCATTATTGGTTATTTTTGCTTTTAGGACTCCATCAAATGATGAATCTGATGATTATTTTTTTGATTAATCAATTAGTTGTTTGGTCTTTAAAATGTCGGGAAATACTGAAACATGTGATCATTTTTTTTCCAAAGACCAAGATGACATTCTCAAATGTCTTGTTTTACCCCAAACAAAACCAAAACCCAAACATACTCAGTTCACCATCATAAAAAAACCTGAAAATGCATATTTAAGAAGCTGAAACCAGGGAATTTTTTGACTAACTTATCAATCAATCAGCTAATCATCGTTGCTCCATTTGACTACATATCATAGAAACTGATGTAACAGGTGATGTTAAGTGACTGTTCATGTGCAGTAAGCCTTCTCCACAGAGTGCCATGATAATAGATCTGTATAGCACATAACAGTGCATATAAGATTAAACTAAAATCAATCTCATCCTTATGATAACAAGGACCCATAAGTTTGCCGGGATGTATCCACATCATCTGCATATAAATCTACACATGCATCAGTGACAACTATTTACATTCTGCCATCTGCTAAGAGCCCTTGAGAATAGCTTTAGACTTTGAAATAAATGTATTATGAGCCATATCGTCTGTGCGTGCTACACAGGCACATTATATGAGCTGCTAATCAGGTGCGCAGGTGGTCGAATGGTTAGGAGCGTATGCCACATACCTTGCGGACCCCGGTTCGAGTCCCAGCCGGTGGACCTTTCTGCATGTCACACCCCCCTCTGTGTCTCATAATATCCTGTCTCTCTACTGTCAAATAAAGGTGTCTATGCCAGAATTTTTTTTTTTTTAATTAGTTGTCAATCAATCAGTAATAATTGCTGGACTATTGTGTGCAGGCCATGAGAAGCTGCTGGGGGGCTATGGAGCAGGTGAGAGGTTACTATGTTAACTGGAGGATGCTAAGAGACGTCAAGAGAAGGCAGATGGCCTTTGATTATGCTGATGAGAGGCTACGGATCAATGCACTGAGGAAGAACACTATCTTACCCAAAGACCTTCAGGTATGATGTGATATTTCTACTGAGTCTACTTGTTTAATATGACAGCTCAGTACAGT
The DNA here is from genome assembly GCF_027409825.1 of Scomber japonicus. Classification (NCBI taxonomy): domain Eukaryota; kingdom Metazoa; phylum Chordata; class Actinopteri; order Scombriformes; family Scombridae; genus Scomber; species Scomber japonicus. Next base: position 17,361,213 of record NC_070589.1, on the reverse strand, counting down.
GACAGTAAGTAAGACAGTAAATCTGTAAGCCACTGTGATCATGTTTTACAGGCTTCTTCATCAACACAAGCTGTACCGTGTCTTTAATCACTTCGTATACTATAGATTGAATTAAATACTGTGCAACATTTCATTCAAGTGTCCAAATTTTGGGTGAAATTTCCCTCAGTTGCATGAAAACGTAGTGTTCATGGAAGTGCACTACTTCCTAGTAACAAATTGGATTAACCAAAATTTCCTTCAATTAAATCAGGACAAAACTGAGGTCATTGTTTTTGGCAATAAAGAGAAGAGGGTTGCTGTCAGTAAACATCTTGAGTCACTCTCTAAAAACTAGGGACCAAGTCCGAAACCTTGGCGTGCTGATAGACTCAGATCTGACCTTCAGCGGTCATATCAAATCAATCACCAAAACTGCCTTCTATCTGCTTAAGAACATATCCAGAGTGAAGGGTTTTATGTCTCAAACAGACCAGGAGAAGTTGATTCATGCTTTCATCTCAAGTAGACTCGACTACTGTAACGGTCTTCTGACTGGACTCCCACAAAAAAGCATTAAACAGCTGCAGCTCATTCAGAACGCTGCAGCTCGAGTTTTAACCAGAACAAGGAGATCAGAGCACATTACTCCAGTTCTAAAGTCTTTACACTGGCTCCCAGTCAGCTATAGAATAGATTTTAAAGTTCTGCTACTGGTCTACAAATCACTGAGTGGTTCAGGTCCAGAATACATGAATGACATGTTAGTAGAATATAAACCCAGTAGAGCTCTGAGATTTACTGACTCAGGGGGGGGGGGGGGGGGGGTTAATTGTATGTTTTAATGTTTCCAAGTTTTTATTATTTCTCAAATTCCATGTTTTTATGTTTTTTGTTTCCAATTATTACTGTTAAATGTTTGTTTTTTGTAAAGCACATTGAGTTGCCATTGTGTATGAAGTGTGCTATATAAACAAAGCTGCCTTGCCTTGCCTTGCCTACTAAAAGTCCCACATTGCAGTGCAACCCATGAGACAGTACACCTGTCACTGATAATGAAAAATCTTGATTCATGTCCAAAATCTCAATTAACTGTTCACGGTAGAGTGAACAGCGCAGTGTTTATAGAGAGTAGTAAATGAGGGAGTCATCTTAAACACGGCCAGTGTTTTTGTGCTTCACTGATCCTTACTGAAATTAATTTCATTTGTACTCATCTGTATTAAAAGAAACGGTGTACAGAGTCTGACTGTATTTTTTACATATTTCAAGTTATTTAGAATACAACTAAAGACTGCTTTCCTAAACAGTATATACATAATATTTGCAGGAGATAGCGGATAAGGAGATTGCAGCATTACCCAGAGACAGCTGCCCTGTGAGAATACGCAATAGGTGTGTGATGACGTCCCGACCTCGAGGAGTGAAACGGAGGTGGCGGCTCAGCCGGATTGTCTTCCGTCACCTAGCTGACCACAACCAGATGTCCGGTATTCTGAGGGCGAGGTGGTAACTTGGGCTCCAATGGATGCTACAAGATTAGATATTGATCTGAGTTTAAAAAGCAGATACATCACTCTCCACAAAAGACTGGGAGGCTTTGGTGTTAAAAATATATTTTGTGTGTGCTGAGGGGAATCTGTCCTCTCTGTGGATGTTTGTTCAGGGCAGTATGTTTCTTTAATTTCTGTATGGCTGACTAAATATGAAAAATGACAGCATATATAATATTTAAAAAGAAATTGATTATGCGACTCCCTGTAACTTAATCAAAATGGATTAATAAATACTGTTGTACATTACTAACCTGTTTTTTAATAAGTGTCTTATTTATTGTAGAATGTTTGTAAAGTTGATACAGAGTCTAGCAATGTAGTATTCTGAAGCGTTTTGTATTCATTATTTTGTAATTTAAAATATAAAAATACTGTGGAAAATATACAGTTACTGTGGACTAAAATAAATCCACCTGAAATAAAACCTGTGTCTTAGAGAGGGTACAGAATAGCATATATCATGCTTTTTAAAATAAGTATTTTAGCCAAGTGGAGGCTTATTGGTTCTAAATATGGCAAAAGCATCTGAAAAGAAATCTAATATTTACTGACAGAGAACAAAAACCAGGCTGAAAAATGGTGGATCTTTTGATTAAATTGAGCCACTTACCTTAATGTAAAAACATATTGTTAACAATACATTTATAAATGAGAGCAGCTGATATCACAATTCTGCTCATAATTCGGCAGTTAGTCATATAAAGCGATATCTGTCACATTTACAGACTTTTTAACATCCCTCTTTGTATTTCCTTGGACAGTGTTTCCCTTTTTTGATGTGGTGGAAGTATAGTAACAAAAAGAGGGACTTTGGCACTAAAAAGTATAAATGTGTCTATTTAATATGACTAATTTGGATACATTTTTTGCACAGAAGCAGGGTTAGGGTAGGGAGTTTTGTCCTCATCATTTAGGGGAGAGCAGAGTTGGTTGTCACATTCATCAGATGTCAGTCCCTAGAGGGCGCTGTTATAAAGTATTGGTACTGAAAGTTTCAGAATTTGGGTGAGATGTTACTTCCAAGGTCATTAGAGTAAAGCACTGAGATGAGAGGACGTTTAGTGTTTTTCATGTTAAACTGTAAATGCCCAGCTCTCAGTGTCTCTCTTCTTAGGATTTTACACAATGAGTTTATAATAAAACAATCATTACCATTCAAAATTATGAAGAGAGAGCTATAGTTTTTTCCTAGGTACACCACAAAATGTGGTTGTAAACTTTGCTGGTAGCAAAAAAATCCCAACTGGGGATGTTTGTCACATTCTCTTTGAGGTTGATTAGCACATGTTGGCATATGCAGTACATATATTGTGTGACGTATCAAGTTCTTTCTTACTTTTTAGATTGCAAAATGACCAGGAAGACAAACAAGAGCCAGATCAGGGCAATAAAAGGTGATAATGCCCAATATTGTCATATAAGGATTTTTTAAAAAGCATTTATAGTAATGATTTTTCCTGTTTATGTTCTCTTGGTGCAGGAAATGTGTTAGGTTGTTGTATTTCAATGAAACTTAACATTTTAAGTTAATTTCTAAGATTGTCTCCATTTTTATGACTGCCCAACGATGGGGACGGTTATCAAAAGTGCACAAGACATATTTGACGGTCCACGTCTTCTGAACAGAGACCACTATTCCTACCTGATACTTTAGTCTTCTGCTACACATTAAAAGGGAATCTATTCAGTATGTGAGGAATTCAAAGGAAGTGTGACTACCAACCCTGTTCTCTCCTACATTGTTAGTGCATTATGAGGGGATCTTCTTATAGCTAGTATGAACAGAAGGAATGATTATGGCAAGAAAACCGTATTTCAATTGTCATTAGAGCATCTGATTATTGTTTCATCAAAGGACTATAGTTTGAATCCGTCCTTAAACTTTAAAGTCATGATTTGCCACTTTAGTCCAAAGGGTGGCGGTAAAGCGCACTCGTGTTTCCTTGCCAACCGCGAATAATTGCAACGAAGAAGAAGAAAGAGCGTTATGCAAAATGTGGTAAAAAGTACTGAATCGTCCATATCACCAGAGAATAGCTAACATAACCCAACAAGACGAGGCCTAAATGGATCTAACCGAGCAGGTAAATGGCATGTTCTTATCCAGTTAACAGAAAGCTGATAGAGCTAAACTAGGAGCTGCATGCTTGTAGCCGAGTTAACTAAAGTAATGCTTTATTAGCTAGCTAGTTAGCTAACATTGGCCACTGGCAAAATGATGTCAGCTATTTTTTATTTTTTTTAATCTTTAGCTTCGTGTGGTTGGTAAAGCTTTATGTAAACACTTGTTTGCCAAAGATGATAAAGCTACCTAGTCATGTTGGCGTGATGGGAATATACAGCTAACGTAAATACTGATTGTCCACAGCGACATACAACAGAAAGTGAAATGAGTGAAGTGTTATCTGCTGTACTTGCTCAGCTGTATATCCTTTGTATGTGTTATCTTATCTGTATACGTACAGTGTAAGTGATTACACTGGAAACTGGAGTCAAATTACTATCGATCCTGTTAATTTATTTGAACAATGATTTAAATTGTTTTTAAAAAGCAGCAAAGTCAGATGTAAATGGATGTTACGACGAGGCTAGCCTATCGCTAAATATCACTGCAGATAGATATTTATGCAGTTAATTATTGCCAGGCAGACACGTGGTATCATGAGTGTATTTTGCATGGCATTTCAATAGACATTAAACATCTAAATTACAAAAGACAACCAACCAAAAAAGTTAGGGCTGGAAATACCATTTACTGTCATTATGGATAAATCTGTAGTTTTAAACATTGAGAATAAAACGATCAGAAACTCTACACTAGTGTCTTATAAACTCACTGGCTTCTTTATTAGGTACACCTGTGCAATCTAACAGCTCTGCTGAAAGTTCTACATTTATGAAGCTTACACATTTTCAATGATTGATGACATTGTCAAGAAGGTGATAATTGTGCATAATGTTAATTATTGAGGTCTTAGTGGGTGATGGTGGTGTACTGGGGTGCACATGCAGTGTATTGCAAGGGGCAGAACTGCCTCTTCTTCCTTGGAGACTGAGGTCATTTGACGTATGCAATGGGATGCTGCATATGTTTTACCAGTCGATGGTGGCCAGTGTTTTGGTCTTCACTGTAGTCTGCTGGGGAGACTGCCTGGCAGACAATAATGCTAAGCGGCTGGATAAGCTTGTGAGGGAGGCAGGCTCGGTGCTTGGCACTCACAGAGAGACTCTGAAGAAGGCAGTAGGAAGGGCTACAGGACCAGGTGCAAAAGTAAAAGCCATTATGAACAACCCCATCTATCTATTTTGTCCACTCCATTAACATACATTAGGGGAGCAAAATATGAGGAACACTGGTCAGTATAATGCACCCCATTACACCACCACCTCTTAGCACAATCTTAGTAATAAACATAAAGTAGAATTATATTTTTAACAAAAACTGAAAATATATAAACTTGAAGAAAGTAAAATTTATGGAAGTGTGTTTGCATTGGATTTAATTAGATTGCAAAGGTGTACCTAATGAAGTGGCCTCCTCAACCAGTAACCAAAAATACCATTATTAATACAATTATGTGAACTTAAAGTATTTAAATATTTTTTTGTCAGACAACTAATTGACGATCAGTTTCAGCCATACAGTGTAGACAGAAGTAAAATTAGCAGTTACGGATGTGACAAATCTAACTAAGAGATGTGCATTTTTCAGTGATATTATTTTTTTCCCCCTAAACACAGATCAACCAGTTGGAGGCAGACTTGCAGGAGCTGGGGTCCCTCTTGGAGAAGGCAGAGAGGAAGAGAGTGCAGGAGCTGTTAAAGCAGGAGCAGAAGAAGGTGGAGAAAGAGATTGCAGTCAAACGACAGCAGAAGGAGCAACAGGCCAGGAGAGAGGCAGACCCATCCGCAGCCTCCAAGGCAACATACACAGTCAAGATCACAAACTATGGTATTGTGTTATTTAAATATTGCCATCCTGTTTTCATTAAGGTTGGGAGTTAGAAATGTATTTCAAAGTTGTTAACATCTCTTCATCTCCTCTACAGCATGGGACCAGTCAGAGAAATTTGTCAAAATTTACCTCACATTGAAAGATGTGAACAAGATTCCATCTGAAAATGTAGAGGTCAACTTTACAGAAAAGTAAGTTGATATACAATGTAATACAAGCACAGTATATTACTATCTATTTATCAGGTGTCATTAACCACACAATTGTTCTCTCTGTTGCAGTTCATTCTCTGTGCTTGTGAAGGATCTAGGTGGGAAAAATCATCAGATGACAGTTCTCAATCTGTTATATCCAATCGATGAGAAGGACAGCTATAAAAAGGTGAATGAAGCCTATTCATCAGTTAAAGCAATAGATTTGTTTGAGTTATTTGCTTAGTGGCTTGTAGATCAACTGAGGCAGCGAATTGAAGTGCTTATCATTCAAAAATGAGAATGTGCAAATGGGTCTAAGTAATAACATTTAAGCTGTTAAAATGACTAACAAGTCTTTTATCTCTCAGCATAACATCACAAGTCAGTTTCTGAAGCTTGAATATAATGTTACAGCTTTGATCATCTAGGAGCTGTTTTGTGTGCTTATCAAGTTCACATAGATACGGTTCTGTTGAACAGTTGCTAAATGTTTCCTTGAGATCCAGCAGCAATAAACAGCATCTAACAGTCCTTCTGCATGCCAACAGTTGAATGCAGGCTCAGTGTTGACTTGCACTTTACCCAGGGTCACGCCTGCCAACTTCTAGGGAAAAATATGACTCTTGTTTGCTTATCAAAAAGCCCCGTAACCACATTTCTTCCCCTCAACAGATAAAAACTGACATGGTCCTGATCATGTGCAAGAAGCAGGCAACAAAGAAGTGGGAGTGTCTAACGAAGGTTGAAAAGCAGGCAAAAGACAAAGAGTAAGTTCATAGAAGCAACTGTGAGTTAGACGGGTTATTTCATGAAGTGTTTCATTCATGTTTTTCGTACATTCCCGATACATCTGTACATTTTAATTCAAGTAGTTTGCACAAAGCACAGATTTTAAGTAAATTAAGACCACTGCATGCTTCAAATAAGTTGGTTCATACAAGGTATATGATGATATATATGATTTGCATCAGTACTGCTACTCCTACTGATGCCAAAGTGTCACCAGTAGCTATATTGGCTATAATTAACAGTATTTTCATCTAACTGCACCCTGTTCTGATGAACACATAGAAACTCTTTATCCTACTTTCCTGTCACCTCTCAACAGTAAGCCCGCCGTCGAAGAGAATGCCGACCCCAGCGATGGCCTGATGAGCATGCTGAAGAAGATCTACTCAGAGGGGGACGACGAGATGAAGAGAACCATCAACAAAGCCTGGTCGGAGTCCCAAGAAAAGAAAGTTAGAGGAGGAGACATGATGGATTTGTGAACTGCAATCACACCTTTTCCACTGCAGGACCAAGAGAGAGCTGCCAGGACCACTTTCAGCTGAAATGACTTTAGGATTGAATGTTATGGCTTGAATTGTATGTCCAATACATAAATCTAGAAATGAGATATGCATCTCATAAATATGGAAATTGCTTTAGGAAAAATCATAAACAGAAATAATAGACCTCTCCGATAGATGGCAAACCTAAACACCAAGAAATGATCATCACTGCTTTGTTTTTTGTAAAGCCAGATTAAAAGGGTAAAGGATAAATAAAGTTTGAGGTTTAGATTGGACCAAGTTAATTGAAAAAAATGTTTGACATGTTCTGTCAAGTCACTTCTTTTTAATGTGCAGAAATCAGAGCAGCTAAACTGAACTTATATTTCAGATGTTGCACAAAAAGTGTAGATTTGCCAAAGTCATGCTTATATTCCTTAAATGAAGACAACCAGGAGGCTCTTCTTAACTGTTTTCAAGTTTTCACATTGTCCTTTTTATTTTTTTGTCATTCTTTAAATGGATCAAACTACAGTACTGCTCATGCATCTATCTAGTGTAATAGTTTACATCAATGCATGGGTCTGTTTGAAATTGAGTGCTCATACCTGTTGCATAGTGTGATGCTCTGAAACATATTCTCTAATTCCTTAATGTGACTTGCATTTTTATATTGTTGGACTTTCTTCAGTTATACTGTCTACTTATGGTAGCCCTATTAAAATTGGGATTTTCCTTCCAACATTTGTCAATATGTAAAAATGTATGTTCTACTCTAGTTGATTTTTTTTTTTATTTTGATGTTTGTCATCACCTTACATGTGGTGTTGCCAGCCCTCTGGTTGTTCATGCAGTTCTCTCAAATACAGCTCTTGAACTGAGTTTTCTTTGTCTCTTTTTTTCTGGTTAAGTAAGTAATCTCGACGAAGAACACTGCACTCTACAATCATCTGAACACATCACATTTACCTAAATATTAAAATGAGCATTGTTACAGTACCATACTTGATCAAAATGGTACTGTTCACTTAGTTTATTCTTTGTGATGTGGCACATTTTTTAATGGTTAATGGTCTGTGTTGCTTATATTGACACAACACAATGTAAACCTATGAGTACACTTAAAACAATTGAAACTAATAATTTCATTCCTGCCGATGAACTTCTCAGCACGTCCAGCAAGTGGCAGCAGTGATCAGCAGTTCACATAGGTTTCTCTGGGGAATACACACACAAGACAACTCAAACCCAAGTTTTAGTTTTGTTATAGAAATGTTAGATTTGAAATGGTTTATGAAGGTTTTGGTCGAGTAACAGACCCGCGTATTAAAATATTATGACTTATTATCTATGTCCTTGTAATTATGTTTACGTAGGCCAACATTTCATTGTGACCCTTCAGTAATGCGTAAGAGAATTAACAATGTCTCATCAGAATTAATGCAGGGATTTGTTACAGACAATTACAGGATAAAGATTTAAGTTTGATTAAAAACATCAGGAGATTGTGCAGGAACCCACTGAACAATCTGTGACACATCTGGAGTTGCTGGCCGGGTTACAGCAGCAGTGAGACGTGAGCTACATCAACATGAGTTAGACGGGTTATTTCATGAGGTGTTTCATTCATGTTTTTTCGTACATTCCCGATACATTTCTTGATTGAAACTGCCTAAGCAAATCGTCTGGACTTTCTCCACCCGTGCTCCACCTACCACCCGCCCCCTGATCTGTGACGTCACTCCTCGCCTAAATATAACGCCACAGCGCCGTGCCCAGACACGCCAGATGGATACAGGCGGTCTCATCCTTACGCACCAGATCAACTACTGAAAAAGAATAAACGACAAGGATATACAGACTGATCGTTTATATTATACCACCGCGTTAAATGGATACCGGTTGTTTCACCGCGGCGCAGCGTATTTCGTGCCACACCATGAATGCGGATTTATTTAAGCCTGTTCCGGAGCGTGGACCCCAACAGTCCTCTGCCCCGGTGAAAACGAGCAGGAATAAACCCGAACAAATCAAACCAGAGTTGGCCCAGGTCGTGACAGACTCCAAGACTGGACGATCCTACAGTAAAGGGAAGCTTTTGGGAAAGGTACAATGATTTTTTATTTATTTTTTAATCATACGTGTGCTTGTCTGGCTCCCATACCGGTATCTTGACTGTTTTCAGACGTTAGATCTGAGGCGACAGATGGATGTATAATCTTTTTTTTACCTAATATAGGGATAATTAAAATTCCCCATCAGTTATGTTCCAGGTGTGTTACTAATGCGGGAATACTGAATGACCTCGTGGAGGATGTGACAAATTTCCCTACCCTGTGCGCGTCATAGCCGAATCAATCAGGCGCAAGGTGTGCCCAGCTCTCATGCTCATACATGATGATTGGCAACACCTGCTGATAAGATCTTTTTAGAATAATAACAATTCATATTATTATTTAGTGGCATTATAAAGATCTCTCAGTCGAATGTTCAACCAAAAGAAACCCTGACTTTCTCGTGACTCCTCTCCCTGACAATAACGAAACCGTAATGATTTCCGACACAGTATTTTCCCTGTATGAATGGAGCAACTGTATCAACATGTTGCTCGTCATCGATACGCTGCGTCGGGCAGAAAGCCAAGTCTTTTTCTCTGCTGCCTGCCGCAGAGCTGGGAACGTCTCCGTCAATTTCACGGTTAATGAATGCAGCAGCTCTGTCTACCTCATCCCTCATGTCCTCAAAGCTTATAGTGTTGATTACATCTAAAGCTACCAATGAGCAGAGAAAAATGCATGAACAAACAGCAGTAGACATGGTATTTGGGGATGATGATGATGATGGGTCTTAGAAGCCTATAAGAGAGTCTAAAGGCAACAAAGGGTGTTGATCAACTGATTTAGACCATGTTGATTATGAAATGATGATGTAATTGAATAGATTCAACCCTTTTATATATAAATAATGATGTTAAATCCTGTATTGGTCATTTCTGCTCCTGTTAGTCACGCCAGGCTTACAGAATTGGCTAAATCATGGCTGAACCAATTGTCTGCTGTCCAGCCACTGGTCCTTAATAAAATTAAAACTAAACCGTGCTGTTGTTAGGCAATTTATGTATGGTCATTGCAGGTTTTCTACCTGCTGCTCTGTCAACTGATCATGTTTGTCCCTCCCCAAGGGTGGCTTTGCTCGATGCTATGAGATGACAGACCTCTCCAACAACAAAATGTACGCTGTGAAGGTGATTCCACAGAGCAGGGTGTCCAAACCACACCAAAGGGACAAGGTATATGTTCATCTATATCTTTTGTGTTTTGCAGAGAGGCAGTTGCATAACCCGAACACAATATTTGGATTATGTTAAGATTGAAATATGCTTACAAATGAAATGTCATCTTGACAGATTACAAATGAGATCGAGCTTCACAAAACCCTGTCCCACAAGCATGTGGTGAAATTCTCTCATCATTTTGAGGATCAAGAGAACATCTACATATTCCTTGAGCTCTGCAGTCGGAAGGTGAGAATTCAGAAATCTCTAAAATAGTTTGCACTGTGTGTATGGGGTTTGCTTGCGTCTATGCAGCTTGGCTTTTATGTATTGTATTGTCCTACAGTGGTGCAGTACACCGTACAGACTATAGTCATTTCCATTTCCTTTTTACCATTGGTGAAGGTTCCACTCCAAAGAGTTGAAGCACTACTGATGTAAATTCCCAGGCCCTCGCATGCATGATGCATCATCTGATCTGACTGTCTGTGTGTACATGTGTTGTGTGTGTGTGTGTGTGTGTGCGCAACAGTGTTTTACAGTCCCTTTGACGGATTTAGGGTTGACAGTTCACTCATTGCTCTGTCTCTGCAGTCCTTGGCACACATTTGGAAGGCAAGACACACACTCACAGAGCCAGAAGTACGATATTACCTCAAACAGATCATATCCGGCCTCAAGTACCTCCACAGCAGAGGAATCCTGCACAGAGATCTCAAACTAGGTACGTGAGCATGTGACTGCAACGTGGCATACGAACACAAAAGCATCCCAGGAATCTGCTGTGACTTTGGGCAGACACATGTTATGTGTGGAATGCTGACTGGACGAATGTTTTTGTCTCTTTCAGGCAACTTCTTTGTCAATGAGAACATGGAGCTGCGGCTGGGAGACTTTGGCCTCGCTGCTAAACTGGAGACAGTCGAACAGAGGAAAAAGTTAGTGTTTTTTACTTTTTGTTTTTCTCTGTAGGTATATATCTAATAATGTCGGCCAGCTATTTTTTTTAAATAAGTGGGAACAATATCCTTGTTTTTTTGCTACTCGAGAAGGGGCCCCTGTACATAAACACAACATCCAGGTCTAGGTTTGCATAATGCACATAAACCTAAAACCATTACGTCAGTTACTAAGCGCATTTCCTCCCACTGCTGTCGGCTCAGAAAGAACCTAACTAAACCAGTTTCCAAGTGGCAGTTGACTTTAGCGCTGAGAGCGTTCAGTTTCAATACCTGTTTGACAACATCTTCCTGTGGAATACCAGACCAATGAGTACAGCATAAAAAATGTTTCTAGCACTGCCACCACTTCATAGCCTGCATGACCTACTACTGAACACAAATGACAGAAATTAGTACTTTGAGATTAAATTTATCTTTTTACTCATCTTCCATAGAACAATCTGTGGGACTCCCAACTACTTGGCCCCTGAGGTGCTCAACCGACAGGGCCACGGCACAGAGTCTGATGTTTGGTCCCTCGGATGTGTCATGTGAGTGTTGTGCTAATTTTAACCCAAAGTTTGTTGCTTTGTGCAGTCATGCATAAAATAGCACTTGTGTATTTTGGAGGTTAAAGTTTTATCTTTTTAAAGGGTAAAAGGTTACATCCAGGGTTTTATGTAAGTGAAGAATATTAAGTAAATGTCTTTTAGCAGGCAAGAACATTAATGACTGTTCTCAGTTAATAGCAAAATGAGGGTGTTTTACTTACTTAATCAGTGGGATAATGGTTTTGGTTTTGTTGCTTAAGTAAATAATAGGTTGCCTTGGTTTCACCCTTCCAGGTACACGCTGATGTGTGGCAACCCTCCCTTTGAGACTCTTGACCTAAAGGAGACCTACAAGTGCATCAAGGAAGTTCGGTACAACCTGCCCTCCACGCTTTCCCCCACTGCACAGAAACTCATCTCAGGCATCCTGCAGAAAAACCCCAGTGACAGACTGACCCTAGACCAGATTCTCAACCATGAATTCTTCACCAAAGTATGCAAAAATAAGCTTCTTTTTTTTAGTGTTAAGATTGTTTGCTGTTATCTAGATTAGATTGCTGTTGCCCTTTTCAGGACCGTCTCCTTTCATCTTGTATCACCCTCATCTTCTTGTTTTCATGCTTTCTTCCTCTTCTTCCTTTTTTAGGGTTTCACTCCTGACAAACTTCCTCCCAGCAGCTGTGTGATGGTGCCAGAGCTCCATCCTCCTAGCCCTGCCAAGAAATTCTTCACTAAAATGGCCAAGAGTCTCTTTGGCAAGAAGAAGGCAAAAGGTAAACAGCAGTCAGTGAATGACACACTGTAAGGATTAGGTTATCTATTGTCATCTGGTTGGTTATGCAGCATCTTGATAGTCTCATGTTCTCATGAGAAAATGAGACTAATGTTTAAACCAAAACTATTTGAGTTTCCCTTAAGTCTTTCCAAGAAGTTTTTAAAGCTTCCGTTGTTAAAGATAACGGTTGTGACAACAATACAAAAATTCTTGCCGTTGCAGTGGAGAAGATTCCATGTGAGGAGAAAGACGACAAAGACATTTCCAAGCTGGTGTCGGGCATTGTTAAGTGTTCCATCAACCGGCAGATCAGCTATAAAACAGTGGGACCCAATGAGGTACGTTTACTGTTTGTTTTTGTTTTTTTCTACTTTCCAATGTTAGCTTTGTTTTTGTTTTTTTACTGCAAACAAAAATGGGGTAATTTCAGCTGTCCCACAACTTCGGTTTCAAATCTGCAAGGATAACAGACGTACACAGACCCACGGCAAATACTCACCATGACAGACCTAGGGATGCACCTTTTTGCAGCATTTCATCCAAACTATAAAACTATCTTTATAAATACCAGCTATGAATGTCATCTCACAAGCTGAATATGGAGCAGCCATATTACTGTAGTTGAACAGCGCATTACTCTTAACAGACATGCAAAGGAATTGTTTCCCTTCTTTCAAAAAGGATTCAAAGTGTTTGTTCTGTAGCTGCGAGCTTTGAAATCCCACTGAAAGATGCGACACTGTCCCAGCAGTCCTCTGACTGGTCAAATTCAGAAAATAAATGTGACACGGCCTGTTTGTTGTAGCTATTGATAATTAGAGGAACTGACGTTGATTCAGATATATTGACCAGTTTTTGTGTTTTGATGATGAATTATTTCATACCTTGCAAAATCCACCCTTATTTTTTCCACTTTTTCTTTTCAACAAACCCCTGTATTCATTCCGAAACTATTGTGATTTTATGACCAGAGCTGAGACTAAATTTCACAACAGCAGGAAGCTTATATGACCAATCCTTAATCAGGCTGGTGTAGTTACTATTTATATAGCCAAATGGGAAGTGTATTGTTTGCTCTTTGGAGTGTTGATAATGAGCCTGTTCTGAGAAACCAGGTTGTAGTCAAGGACAATATGCTACACTCATGCTAGTTTGTGTTTTTTTTTTTTTTTCTTTTCTTTCTCCACCACACAGAAGTCAAAAGTACCTGCTTACTTTTTTTTTTCTTTTTTTTTTTTTGGTAGATATATTTACATAAAGACATACCAAACATTACTGTCAGGCTAAATAAAACTACTTGGGCAGCGGGGGGGAAACATGACATAAGAATCTTGCATCAAGCTTGCAAGCACACAGAAGGAAACTGTGGTGCTAAAAGTAGTTTCATACGACATGCACTTGCAGTAAGATGCACCTGATGAGAACATCCAAAACCAATGACGCTGAACACTAAGCTGTAGAATGCAAGTGTGTTGAGTGTTTTTAGTCTTACAAGTACTAAACAAATGTGCAAGAGGTTATATTTTTAGTTCTGTGGTTCGTTGTTTTTTTTTTTTTTTTTTTTTTTTTTTTGACAAGTCATCTTTGGGTGTTGTGCATTTTTAAAACAACTTGTGATCTTTCTGTTGACATTAATATTCTAAAATTGTTGCTGCTCCTCAGGTGCAATCTCCCACTGGTCAGCTGGTCAGCTCCGTGCCTTTGGAACAGACTCCAGCTGAGGAGGAATCTAGGAAGTCCATCTCACGCTCCTTCAAGGGCACCATGGCCAGCAGCACTGAGCGTAAGTTTACAATGCCTCTCTTGAATAGATATATTTTTATGATGTATAATAAAATTCACTTGCCTTTTACGACCAGTGTTTGACTTGTTGTGTGTTTTTCTCTCCAGCATGTGAAGATGTCCTGACCCCAGCTGCTGTGGCTGAATCAGCCATGAAAATTCTCAACAACTGTTTGGCTAACATGCCTGCAGGTAAGACAGCCCAGAGCAGACTGAGATATTAGACTGGAAAAGTATTTTTGTCCTAAAAAGTAATTTAATTATGCAGAGCACTACAACGGCATGGCAGATAAATGCAGCTTCCCCCAACATGAACCACATTTGTTTTGTTGTACTGAATTGGGAATGATAAAGAATCACTTAAGATTAATCAGCCAGGTCTTTTGATTGTCTCAGCCATTTCTTAAAATGCTCTTGAATTCTGCTGACTCATTTAGCCTGGAGCACCTTAAGCTTATAGCTTCCCTAACATTTTCAGTAAAATGCTGACTTGCAGAGTTTTTAGAACTGTAAACATTACTTTTATTTTCAACTATGGTCTTTCTTTGATATGAATTGCTGGAAACTTGTTATAGTCCCTAATTGCTCTTTTTTTTCTTTTCTTTCCAGCCACTAGAAACCCACCCTGCTTGTCCAGGCCACAGTCCTTCTTGTGGGTGACTAAATGGGTCGACTATTCAAACAAATATGGTTTTGGCTACCAACTCTCGAACCAAAGCATTGGTGTTCTCTTCAATGAGGGAACACATCTCAGTCTCTGTGACCAACGCAAGTAAGTACCGTGTTAAAGGGGTCATGTAAACACTTACTCATTGTGCATAGGGATTAGGGTTTTTGGCACTTGTGCCACAACTAGAATGAGCCAAGAATTTTGTAATTTGTCTAAACTGGGTTTATAAGTGTAGCAGTTCGTAATTATTATGTTTTTATTTTAATACTGTTATTATGGGTATCTTCAAGATTTTAACTCATCAAGATATTAAACATTTCTAATTATATTTCTCTCTCCAAACAGAACTGTCCACTACTGCTTGACCAACAACAAACACTTCACTTTCCCTGCCAACTCGTTACCTGAGCAGCTTCGTAGCCAGAAACAAATCGTAGAGCTTATGGCCAACTACATGGAACAGAACCTTATGGAGGTATGAGGAGTGTTTTACTGTTTTAGCTGGCAGGCTGCAACACTAGTTTGATTAATCAAATACTTAATGATGATCATGTATGTTGTTGAGTTTTATTTATTTTTTGTAGATGATTTTCAAAGTTGTCCAAGAGCAGTTAGAAAGCTATATAAACTGAAATCTGATCTAAACTTAAATGTTCTGTCTCCTCAGGGTGGAGATCTTCACTGTGATGAGCAGGTCTCAGGTTCTCCTCCTCTACTGCTCCAGTGGGTGAAGACAGACCACGCACTTGTCATGCTCTTTAACAATGGCACTCTACAGGTTGGAACAAACTCATAATTTCTGTATTCATGTTCTATAAATTTCATGCAAGATGTTTTTAAATTGCAATACAATTCTAATCACTTTTGGATAATGGATGTCTTGGATTATGGCCCTCCTTATCTTAAATCCTGTCCTCTTATTTTTATACCACTCCAGGTTAACTTCTACACCGATCATACCAAGATCATCCTGTGCAAGTCATCTGATGACTCGTACCTGCTCACCTACATCAGCCGGGAACGCGTCTCCTACACTTACCTCCTCAGCATGCTAAATGAGATGGGCTGCACCTCTGAGCTACGACACAGACTCCGATATGTGGTCCAGCTGCTCCAACACCATGCCGATGCCTGAAAGCACAGCTCAGTGCCTCCCAGGCTGCCTGAGTGGCAGATGCCTTACAGGCAACCTGACTGGTTACCACCTTCTTCTTAGGCAGCCTGACTGGTTGATATAATTTCTCAAGGCAGTGCCACGAGGGGCTGACACCTCTCCAGATGACGGATGGAAGGCTGCTCAAGTCTTCTGAGCAATACTGTTGTCTGAACTGGTGCTTAGGCAGCTGATTATCAAATTGATTGACCTTGATAAACATCAAGCAGTCAGGAAGTTGCCCAATGCAGCATCTGCCTCAAGGGTTTGTGCCTGTCCAGCTTATGCCTCAAAGGTACCTGGAGGTATTGATACCTAAAATAAGAGACACCTACCTGGCCTGAAATGATGGATCCCTCACAGGCAGTTGCCCACATGAACACCCAGACTCCTAATTACCCTCCCTCACTCATTCAAAATCACTGCTTCTTGGCTGGATCTTTTCAAAGCCACCAACCAACCCTGCAGCTTTCAGTATCCCCTGACAGCCAATAACCCAGGCATGGTTTCTCAAAGGTATCTAAACACTAAAATTGGTCCTATCTGCTTGCAACAGAACAAGGATAATCTTGCAGCTGGAATGCTTTTTTTTTTTTTTTTTTCTTTTTTAAAGATGTGTCTTCCAAAAGTATTTTAGCAGTGGGGTCATTTGTGTCATTCATTTGCACTGGAACGGTGATATTACAGCAGAGATGCTTTGGGAAGAACAGAAGTTTGATTAGAGAGAGTGCCTCCTACCCTCGGTTGGTTTCTGGCCTCTTTGGATTATGGTGCACACATTCTTTTTTTTTTTTTTTTTTTTTTTTTTCTCATTTTGAAAAAAAGTATGAGCCAGCTTTAGGATCACACTACGATCTTGACTTGACTTCACATGCACAAATAACATTCCTGGCCTTATTTGATAATAGTGATGCTAAAATTACGAGATTCATTGCTTCTTCTGCTCCAACATCACTTTTTTGTTTTGTTTTTTTGGATAGTTATTAGAAACTATTTTCACTGATGTGGTACACAACATACTAAAGGGGCTATGGGAGCAACACAATTTTGCACTTTTTTTTTTTCTGAATTCATCTGGAAAGCAAACCTTTTACTACCACTTATGTTTTATTTGTTTTTAACTACCAAATACCAAAAGGCATTTTCTTTGTTGGTTTTTAAAATTATTGTTTTAAATTCACATACAGTAGGTGTCTGTGTGTGCTACATGCTGGTAAACAAAACTGTTGGTTGGAAAATGAGGGTGGGGAGGGAGGATAAAAGTGCCTTTTTGAGGGATGTCTGTATAGTGCAATAACAACCCTTGTGTGAATGTCTAGCTGGATACAAACAAGATTTGAGATGGGTTTTAATGGTTGGATTTACTTTTGTACTTTGAGCCAAGTTTAAAAGCAAGTCCAATAGCACTACACTCTCACTACCTGGTATAAGCTTTTAGAACAACTGGTATCATAAATGTATATTCCAGTAATATCTACTATTGAAAAAAGAAAACATTGTACTCTGTTGTACTGTACTGTAATCCTTATCGGTTTACATTGCTTTCTCGACCCAGAGTTGTATCCTAAAAACTGTGACCTGGAATGCAAGTATTATGTACATGTTTTGTCTTCAAAAAACCCAACATTGTGAAAGCCATCTGCCAATTCAGAAGAATCCTTATTTTTTTGGCACATAATGTCCTGTTTATTTATTTTTTTATTTATACATGGTTTTTTATTTATTATTGTGCAAATGTTACGGTCTTGACACAAGGAAATGTTCAATTCCGATCACCTTTTGTATGTAATGTATTTGGGGGAAATGGGATGAAAATAAAATTTATTGAAAACTTAATTTGGTCTTGTCACACATCTAAACATATTAGGTATCAGTTGTAAATTGGAATTGTATCTAGTGTCCAAGACGAGTACATCACAAGAACTTACGTGAGTTGTTGCTTATAATACTCAGTTAATACCTCCAGTCAGTGTTTGACTACATATTGTTTTATAGTAGCACATACTATATTTTATTATTTAATATTTGCCTTGCTGCATCTCTTTGGAAACAAACCTTGGCTTCAGTTGTGTTCACATCTATCTATGCAGATGACATTCTTGTGTATTTAGAAACTTGGCACAAACTGACCCTGGTTTTGAGAAATCATACCACTTTAAACAAAGGTCCTCCCCAGACTTCTCTATGCTCCACAATTCTCCTGCAGCAATTTATCAACTGTACATCAGGAAGACTGGCAGGACATCTTTGAGTAATACACATACGAAAGATAAAGGTATACTGTGTTTCAGAATCCGCTTTGCCATTGTTCAAGACAAAGTATAGTTCAGTTTCAACACAATTTTTGATTGATTAAAAAGTAAGATAAAAAAAAAAGCTCCAATAGATTAAATACAACAGCTACAATTTAATGGAATTATTTCCTACAAGTGAACATTTATATTGATTTAAATTGTTTTAATGTTGGTCAGAGAGAAAACTGACTTCTCTGACACAAAAAACCACCAGGAGCACTGTTACGAGGAGTTCTGCCCCGAGACAGCATTGAACCTATAACCTTGCAATCTAATAGGGAAAGCTGACTGTTACGAGGGATTAACCAGAGCCTGAAACACAGAGCACAAACTCACATTTTGTTGAGCAAAATTTGATTAGATTTTTACATCATTAGGAGCAGCAAATCATGCTTGGAAGAAAATATATAATGTGTGTACTCAATGTTTGAAGGAAGAGATAATCTGTAAATTTTAAGAACAAGTACCACCCACAGTTTCTATTGCAGTCAATGAAAGCTGGCCAGTATACTTTTACTTTTACTCCCATGGAAAATATATTTACATTTGAGAGAGAGAGGAGGTTTGGGGTATGATATGTGCTTGGATAGTCAAAGCTGTGGGAGTGAGACATGTTTATTTTTTTTTCTGGTCTAAAAATATCTCTGCTCTCCCCTGTGCCTGATGATGTCAAATGCTCATGAGATCTGAGGACTGCTGTAGGAGCCCTAACGTTGAACTTAAATTGCTTCAAAAGGACAAAAGATGTATTCAGTAATCAGATTACGCCCAGTTTGTCAACTTCTACCCAGCCGTCCAGTTGTCCCTCAGCCTGCAGTCTGTAAGAACTTTTCACTGATTTACAGAGAAAATCCTCTTTTGTTTCTTTTTTTATTCATCTGCAGTCTCATTAATCCTTTAAGAACTCTCACCAGACTAGAGTTCACTATTAAAACACTGCTGCAGGGCTCATAACAGGATATGTGAAGATTTCAATCACTGTCATCAGCAAATAAATTACATTTGGAATAGCCTGTTAGTTTTGGACAATGTTTTTCAATAGTCTGGAGAAGGTTGGGATAGTTTTGGATAATGTTTTCGAAAGTTCAATCTGAATACTCATTTTCATTCCTCCCACTTTTTCTTTCAATTTGTATAGATGGCGTTCCTTTGTTTCCTTCACCCGCATGCTTTTGCAATGCAGTCATAATATTGCTTTATACTTCCACTTTAGCTTCAGCTTTACTGGAAGCCATTTACATAATTCTAACCTGTTTCAGAGCTTGCTTAGGGATTATATGGACTGCAGAAATACCACTGCTGATAATGACCTTTTTTTTATAGCTTATTTTATTCCAACCACTGCAATGCCATTACAATAGCTAACATCTCGACTGTATATATTGTTAAGTGATCCGAGGCCTGTACTACGAAGCTGGATTAACATACCCGGGGAAATATCTCTCTGGTACATTCGCAATCCTGATAACCGGTACTACGAAGCTGGTTATCAACTCTGTAATTGAACCCAGGGTTTTCCAATCTTGATCACTGCGCGCTCACATAAAGGGGAGGTGTTTGCAGTGTCTGACCAATCACGAACATGGAGAAACCCTGCAGAGCAGCCTACTTTACCATGGAGGAGCAGACAATTACTCTTCAAAAATATAAAGAATTCAAACACATCATCCAGGCCAAAAGCAACACTGTTGCCACAGCAAAAGCCAGGAGGGAATGCTGGCAGAAAATTGACGTCTCTGTTAATGTGTAAATTCGTGAGATTATACAATAGTAATTCTCCGGACAATATTAACGGACAGCACTCTGATTACTCAATTTCACTTTATTACAGCACAGACGTTTCGGGCAGAGCGCTTCCTCAGTGCCCTTCCTCTCATAAGAGACATTAAGTTAGTTTAATATTCAACATTCATTTGACATTCAAAATACAAACCTATTATGCGCTTCAACTATTTGAGTGAATGATGTCAAACCAACTGTATAACATACAGACTAATATACCTAATGTGCCACAAGGATTCTTTTTTAATATATATTTTGGTCAGTTTTTACAATTTTTACAACATAACCTGCTCCGGAACAGGTTAGCCGTTTAGCATAAGTTACCATGGTGATTTACCCCGGCAAGAAGTGAATCAGCGTCGTAGGACAGAAAACAGAGACAGAGTTAACCCTGAAGTTACCTCGATAAGAGAAAATCCAGCTTCGTAGTACAGGTCTCCGGTGTTCAAATCTGGAACAACAAAAGTCTTTCATCAACTATATCTGCCCAGTTTCACTTTGCTTTATCTCTCCTTCTGTTCTCTTGAATATAAAAATCTAAGGACACAAAGGGAAATAACAATGTCTGAGTCACTGGGCAAGGTACTGTGGAACTGTATCTTTTGCCATTGTACTTGCTGCCCAAACAAAACATGATCCCTTTGCTTTCCAACTTTCCCAGCACAATTTAAGGGCCTTCACAGTTGGACGGATTTCTTTCTTGTGCTTTTGTAGACTTGCCCAGTCATGACCTGCTTGTATCTTAGGTTCTTTGGTATTTCTCTCATTTCCACTTGGATTGCTATAGTTGGTGAAGTTTTAATAGCCCCAGAGCATAATCTCAGTGCCTGAGTTTATATTAGTATGCAGCTTCTTTAGTAATGTGTTTGCTGTTGACCTTTAGGCTACACTCCCATAATCAATCACTGATCTTATTAAAGTAACATAAATATTACTCAGAGCGCTTCTACTTGCTCCCCATTTAGACCCTGCCAGATATCTCATTACATTTAGAGCCATGTTGCATTTATTTCTAATCTTATTTATATTGATCACTCCTGGTCAATATTGTATCAAATAAAACTCCCAGAAACTGAAAATTGTATACCTCTGTGCTCTAACTGTTTCCCATACATCTTTGCACCAGCCTCTCTTATCGTCTTTCTAGTGAATACTATCTTTGTCTTTTCTACTGATAACTAAATCCCCATGAGTATGAACATTTCTCAAACACCCTAACTGCTTCTTCCTCTGAATCCTCGCTTGAATATGTGTTAAATGCTTTTCTTTTTCAATAAGGCCCAAAAGTAGTTTTGTCGTTGCGGTCATGCTGCCCTGAGTAGTTCCTTATACCTACAAGATAATGCTCTGTTCCAATCTTAACCTGAATATATCTATCAAACACTTTTTTAATCCGATGAAAAAATCTCCCTGTTTTTCCCATTTTATCTCATTTAATTATTAATCCCTTTTTCCATACCATATCACAAACTTTCTCTACATCAAAGAACAATGCCATTCATTTGGGCTTTTCTGATTTCTGTCTCAGAACAAATTACTGGATCCATTGAACCCCACACTATCCGAAATCAACTTGGGTGAGAAGAAAACAATCATGTACTTTCAATATAGAATGTCATTCTCTCTGTAAAAGTCCCCTCCATTATTCCCAATATTTGAAGTTCAGATTGTTCTGTTTAGTTCAGTTTGTTCATAGCCTGGGTATACCCATGCTCTCATTCCAGCGAGATTCCACTTCGCTCTGAAAGTTAGCATGGCCACCAAGACAAAATCTTCACCTGAGATAGGGAACCAATCACAGAACGGGGAGGCGGGCTCAAGACGTTGTAGAGCGACACTCTCAGTAGCGTACAGAAGCATTTGATCGACATTCGTTGATCCCACCTCAAATACTAGGAAATGAATGGCCCCTCGCCTGACTGGTGTTAGCCAGACTAGCTTGTTCAGTTTTAGTTCTTCTCTCTTGGCGCTGCACTTTGTTTTGCTGTGATCTCTCAGCCTTGTTTTTCCTGCATGAGCCTTAATAAAGAAGTTTCTTCAGCCAGCATTTGGGACCACCTGCTCCATTCCACATAACACCTGAATGTCTCCTGCAGCATTTTTAAAATGCAAATACATTTAAGGATGGGTTTGAACTTTTTCAAGTCTATCTCAATAACAGTTGAAGCTAATGTATGCCTTGAGCAGTCTCTTACCCACACCAAGTGAGTAACTGTGTCCTCATAGCCCTGTGTAGGTTTATTGTTTTGTCTTGGCAGCATGTGATTACAATGAAGTATTCCTCTGCCACAGCTTAGCAAGGAAGCCTATTTACTAAGCAGCTGCCGCAATCACACAAAAACATTTAGGACCTAGTGTGTGGATACCATTGTAAACCAGTGTTATCATGTTTCCTCATGTTTCATGTAACACAGCTGAATCCTAAATGTGATCTATTGCTTGACTGTGAGAGAAAAATTATCTCTTTACAGACTACAGCTCCTGAACATGACTTTCCTCTTCTTGTACTGCGGCAATAGCAACACTGACAGCCCCAAGCGAGGGTTAGGGTTAGGCAACTCCTCAAGGCAACTATACACTAGCAAAAATAACATCGTTATCTAAACAGTGTCAACAATCTAAAGGAAGTGACTCTTATCATAGCTCTGTGAAAGATGTGAAAGTTGCATGTTTATTGCAGTCTCAATACAACAGTGTTCACAAGAAAACAATGTCAGAATACAGTTTTGAAATTAGAATTCTAATAATATAATTAAGTATGGAGTATTAATGTGGAAATGAGTAGAAATGTGGCAAACCAGGTTAAAGCATGATCATGACTTCAGCCTATAAAGCGGATATTGATTTGATGGTATTCCCTTAAATTGTCAATGCCAAGAGTAGAGTAATTAAAATAATTAAATACAGTATAGCAGTATTCAATGTCAATTCCAACACATATTAAAGTTTGATTTCCTAACTTTCATGACCAATATTTGTGTTAAAAAATACACCGAAAAAAATCAAAGATACGGGTAAAAATATGTTACAAGAATTAATCTACATACAACATCAGCAGAGAGGTTCCAATAATAGATTTTAGGGTATGACGTCAAGAAGAGGTTCACCTTCACATTCATTGTTTAAAACTTGCCAAACATGTTATATTACCTGCGTAAGATAGGGGCCCATTTTTTCTGTTACGTCCTTGCTAATTGTTTCCACATCTATGAATAGTTACAATAGTGCTCGCTACACCTGTTAAAGGGAATGGTATTACAAGATACTACAGTTTTATTTTCAGGCAGAGTTTTGGAGGTGTGAAAAGGCTGAAGTACGATAGAATAAACTTGTCGAAAGCAAGTACGTGGACATCATGTGCATGTATGCCTGTGTTCCTGTTTTTGCTCATATGATGCACTTACTCATCAACACACTGGTACTTGGTCATACAGTTGGCAAATGCATGCACAAAAATATACACAAACACAAACATACTTTCATGAGGGCATTGCCACATAGCTTAGCTGCTGTTATGATGCAGCACTGTTCTTATCAACCACAAACAGTCAGATAGACATTAAGAGCCAACACAGTCTTGTTTGGGTTTTGTGTTGTGTGGGTATTTTGTGTGTATACAAAAGAAAACGGCTAATGGATAGAATGAGACAGGACTCAGTTGGCAGTTACTCTACGAAACATCCATAGAGAGGGATAAAGAGAAAGAGATAGAGGGAGAGAGAGAGAGAGATGTCATGAAACTTTGCTCCTGATTGCATGCTGGAAACTGGGGCAACAGCAAGAGATCACAAAGCTGCTTTGGTGTGACTCTGAGGCCAAAATGTGCTGATTCCACATCTTTAATTGCTGCATGAGACACTCACTTCACTCCACTCAGCCAGTTATTACCTCTGAGGTGTAAATGAGAATCAGTGCTGTCAGATTCCTTTTAGATTCTGTACTGTCACACTGCAATTATGTTTTTCAGCACTGCAAATCTACTAAGAGGGACCTACTGGCATGTACATGTTTTAGTTTATCTGATAAAATAATTAATTAATTAATTGTGGGATTTGGGGGCAGCAATCACATAATTCATAATGACAAAATTGGGTTGCATATCTCTGGTGAGATTAAATTATTACTTGAACCCACCTGTTTTTGAATTCAGCAATATGTTTACACAGATGAGAAGACAGGACACCTTTAATGCTGCTATTGTGCAATGGACACAATGCAATGTGGTAGTAATGACAACAACAACAACTCTATAACAGACAATGGTGGAAAGTGGTCAAGGCCGCTCTTCAAGTAGGAGGGATCAAAGAATGAAGCAAAAATAGTTGTTTATAATACAGATGCTATTGAAAAGTCTTTGGCACTTGGACTCTGCAGGAAGATTTTGAATCAAAGGACTTCAGTCTTGAGCAGCAGCAAGATGGATCCCCTATTGAGTCCAGACACTGGTGGCTGTGGATGATGACTTCTGTTGAGACTGATTGGGCTGATTAGGTTGATGAAGTGACGCACTGATGAATCTGAAGACTGGGCAGTGATGGGGAGGTGGTGGGTCGCACAAAACAACATCATGAAAGCACCTGAGCAAAGAGGAAGAAAACATATTTAAAAATACAGCTGCAATATGATAGACTGTCAATGAAGGTGTGTCACCGTGCTAGGTGATGTGAACAGGTGATGTGAACAGCTGACATCTTAATTGATGCCCCAGAAATGACAGCAAGGAAATGATGAGCTGTAAGAGGGATCGGAATGACCAAGAGATGACAAATAAATAGATGTGAGAATGCAAAAAGATGGTCTTGCTGGCTGAACATTCGCTATGCTTCATTACACCTTTGATTATGTAGTGCATAGTATACGATTTTGGATGCAGTGAGAGGTACAGGAAGACATTTTTTCTGTTGTTGATGCACATCCATGTTATAGGCAGAGTGATAGAGTAAAGTTTTAAAAACAGAAAAGACCACTTACCTCTTCCGAAGTCTCTTCCTGTCGGTTCTCACTGACTTGTGCAAATAGAGGGAGGAAGCTTTTTTAACTGTGCTCTGTTTTTCCTGGGCTGTGGTAATCATTATGGGTTGTGAGAATCCCCTAAAACCAAACAACAATGAAGAAAGTCAATTTCATCTTCATCTTTGCGATTTGTGTCTTAACTGTGGGTGTATGATTGTCTAACAGTATTTCTTGCCCCATCAGACTGATTATATCTGCACATATTTCCACACCGACAAAACTAATATGTAAAAATAGCTTTAAAGTAGCAGTGATCTTTGACGTAATCTGTGACGTGAATGACGGTCCCTTCGGCTTCTCATTTTCACAATATTATGTAATGTGTTAGTAATGTATTTAGTTTATGAAAGCTGTTAGCTGAGCAGCATCTGGTTGGCCTTTTCCGGGAAAACTGCACTGATTCAAAGAAAGTATTGCATGCTACGCTTCCAGCAACAACAACAGTTTGTTTACCTTAAACTGGAGATGTAGACAGCATGTGAAGCAGCAGCCACCACGACAGGATAAGCTGGAAAAACAACAGAGCTGGAAAAACTCAAACTTCATGAGCGGAAATCCCAAGATATCACTAGTGTTACTCTTTGAATATTAAACGATTTCTGGGAAGTGACCGCTTAACACCATATTTGTACAGCTTGCTCTGTTAAAAATAATACTTATTTGTAGTGTGCTTTTCTAAAATGTAGCCCTTGAATATAAAGAAACACATTAGAAACAACTTTCAAATCTGACCTTGATATGATTTTGGGATATATCTTTTACTGCATCACCTCAACAGCAGAAAACACAGTAAGCTCTTTAGATACAGCAATTTCAGCATGAAGTCATTTCCTTCACAGTACATACTTTACCTAAATGGCAGTAAGCCAATCCTCCCTCAGCAATATGATTGCTTTCTCAGCCCCTTTGGCAAAGTCATCTTCTTCCTTCCTCTCATTTATTTTTTCATAACATTCATTGTTACAAATAGATAACCAAGCAGTGATTAACAGAGCTGGACAGGATCATCTATTGCCATATGTTGAAAGATCACACTTTTTAACAAATCTGTTGATCTAAATGAGGTCAGTTTGTCATTGTGAAGCAATGGAGGAGAGACTGTGACTTTGACATGTCTGAACATGTCTGGATAGGGCTGCTGACACTCAGTGGCTCTGTCACACTGCATGTTTGCTGGCAACAGGAATTGGACTGGAAAGATAGGTTTGCACTATTTCAGGTCTGTTCATTGACATTGTTTTCAGTCACTATTTATTGTTCTTCCTGTCCCCACTGACCAGATGATATCCCTTCCTAACACAAAGAGGGAAAATGTACAGCTCTGGTTCAGCCACAGCTAATGTGAGATATCAGGTGTCTGGCTTAGTCATATCAAGAGCTTCCAAAGTTACAGTCTTTGTATTGCCACATTCCTATTGTTTCATTGGTGGAGGGATTGTAAGACAAAGAGGGTATTTTGTACTAAAAATACAGTAACTTTGGAGGATACCCATTTGATTCGGCTATTTCAGACTGCTGAAGCCACATATTAGGTTTGGCTTTAACTTTAAAATGCATTTAGGCATGGTACAAAGATTTTGTCCTGATCCGTCTTATTGCAATCCCTTTTGGGGGGGGGATCTCTTCATGGCAATTGTGAACTGAAACAATCACAGGCACCAAAATCTATTGTTAAGACAGATGTAAAAAATCTTAGCCTAATCTTTTACAGTATTGATGTATTGGAAATGGTTGTTGGAATTGATTGTAGTCAGCCTGATCTGTTAGGTATGTTTTATGAAGTATTGAGACAACATAAGGTTTGTCAGAGTACTTTAGACACTGCCAAGCAGGGCATCAGCACAAATACAATTATGTCAAATAAAAATTGTATAATAATATTGATTGGCTTGCCTCATAGCAAAACCTGCTGTTTATTAGGGAATGAAAACTGCATACTTTATGAGTTAACAAGGTTTTAATGTTCATACACAGTAGATTTAGACCCTTAGTGAACAGTTTGAGACATGCCATTGAAGACTGATAGAGAAGGGAAGGAGGTTTGTGGGACTGATGAGCACTGTCAGATAATATATAAATACATTTAAAGTAACACCATAGAACAAATTGATTGAAAAGAAATCCATACTTAAATAACTTATTAGATATCCATGAGTTTGTATAAATGAATGTAATACAACTGCAGGGTAAAATGTTCATAATTACTCAAGTATTAATATTATTATAGTATTCCTATATAGAGTGCTTCTTTCTACTTTGTGAGGCAGTTGGATCATGACATTATAAGATCACCCAAAAATCCATCTGGTTAGGCTTTAAGTTATGTGCATGTGTCTGCCACCAGTGGTTTGGACCAATCAGCGTACTATGAGGATTCACGCATAATCTTGTGAGTCCAGCTGCCTCACAAGGTAAGATGGTCAAGTATTTTTTGAAAGTGTTTGCCCTTTTCCAAACAGTTTCCAAGGACGACCTCTCAAATTTTCTGTTTAACAAACCATCTGGCGTGTTAGGTATTTCTGGCTTTGACTGCACAGGTGTGTCCTTCCACAGGATATCATTTCTGTTTTGGGAGTGGGTGGGTGACCTCATTGTGAAAACATATGACAACACTGACATAATTCAGGAAGGGGATTTATCATTGTATAAATGTTAGTGTGACAACAACATATCTAACTCACACTAAATGTTAAGCACAAGATTAATGTAAAAATAAAGTGTGAGTACTTTTCTCTCACATACACAATACAATACAACTATTGAAAGGTTCCCCTGTATATTCCAACAGAGACTTTTGAATCTTTTTACAACAGTAATTATCCACATGTATTAGAATATAGTGATACTGAAAACATCATACCATAATACAATAAAATGTACCTTTCATGGGAAAGGGTTGGTTTCCATCAGATTAATTCCTCCTCTGTTCACTTAGCGAAAACTAGCTAAGTTCCTAAAGTTAAATGTGAATTTTCCAATATGGTGTAGTTGGTGTAGTTGATGAGTTTTTTGTCTCTGTGCGCGAGTATGTAAGCCATGTGTGTGTGTGATGCTCACATTACAACACTACTAACACTACTATGTCTTTCAAGACAGTTATCAAAAGCAGTTGTTTAAAGAAAGGTTGAAGTGATTATGTTCCCTGCGAGGACTGCGTACTTTGTGGCCTTGTTTCCACGTCACAATTATGGGGAAAAAAATCAACATTACCACTGTGATCTTCACAATCTTCCAAGAAGGAAATCAGGAGGCAGGGTGAAGTGGGTGGCATGGAAAAGGAGTCAAAGGAGGGGAACTTCCTTCCCTTTCTTTTACTGTTTCACTGAACCTTGGCCACATCTTTTTCTGGCTGTGATGTATGTGAGTGTGTGTTTGTATTGGCTGCAGCTTATCCTCCATGCGGGATCCTGCCACTGATGTCACATTCCTGCCTGTTAAGGCTGCAATGAGTGCATCACACACACACTTATGTATGCACGTCACTCGCCAGTCCTACAGGAAATGTGTGTTTCCTTTTACGATGCTCCTTCTGCTTCCCATTAAAAGCACAAAGGAGAATGTCATCCACTCACGCTGCCAGACTGAAATTTTCTCTCCACATTTCAGTGAATCAGCCTGTAGTGATTCAGAAAAGAAGGTGAAGTGGTTTCCAAGCACATTTAATCTAATCCTTGGCCATTCATAGGAATGATTTTTTAAAAGCCAATCTAGTCAACATTGTGGAGCTTTAAAGAGGACTTGAAACTACTGCAAATAGAGATGTTTTCCCATTCATGAATCTATGTCAAAAAAAGCATACAGGGAAATTAAATATATTTGTCATGATCATGAACTCTCTTTTTCTATCCTGCATCTAATGTCTTCAGTTGAAGACATTTTTCCTGTTTTTATTCTGTATTTTCTTCACTTTCTTCACTCTTTAGTGTTTCAGCTGGGCTCGTTATTCATCCTCCCTAATGATCAGCCACAATATATCCTGCTGTGATAACAGAACATGAAACAGCACTAAAACCAAAGTCAATGCATCAGGAAGTCAAACATCTGGAGGGAGACAGATGAAGGGGGAAGAATTCAGCCAGACATATAACTGCTGTGGGACAATTTTACCTAATTAGTAACTTCTGTTTTCTCAAGAGCTTTCTCTCTCCCCAGCCCCCCTTAGTTTGAGTGTTTGTGTGTGTGATCTGTCATAGACTACTTTTGGGGACAAATCCCAC
Organism: Scomber japonicus; assembly: GCF_027409825.1. NCBI lineage: Eukaryota > Metazoa > Chordata > Actinopteri > Scombriformes > Scombridae > Scomber > Scomber japonicus. The sequence goes on along the minus strand of NC_070589.1, from coordinate 17,331,803 downwards.
ACTTAGGACCAGTTAATTGGGGATGGCTTGTCCAATTGGGGACAGAAGTCGTGTTGGGAAAAAAGTGGTTGAGGTTAGGCAAGTAGGGGTACGGTTAGGGTAAGTCTCCAGAAAACTAACATAAGTCTATGTAACATCCCCAAAAGTGACCATGATCTGATGTGTGTGTGTGTATATGTGTGTGTGAGAGAGAGAAAGGCCATTGTAATGCTCCTTCCTCATATGAATCCCAGCCAAGACCACAAGCCAAGTGGGTAGCTTCTTTACTTCTAAAGGGTCTCTTTGCTAATGTTCATTTCCTCTCAGGAACAAGCATTTCCGAGTCATTTGCATCAGTTTCATCAGACCCTTTTTCCCTTCTCACGACTCTGTGTTCATGCCTGGTATATCCTAATGCATTGTTCAGACTTGCATTAATTTCCCAGATAGATTTCTTATGTTTATGGCTTTCCCATCCACAGCCTGTAAATCATCTTTCCCTCAGGAGTCATCATCTGCTCACACAAAAAATAATCCCAGTTCATTCACAGCATCTCAAATGTCACTTACAACCTGTTACTTGATTTCCTACTGTTTTCCACATTTAAGCGCTCATTTTTATTATTGTTGTTTTCTGAAATATTCGTTCCTAGGTTTTAATTAAAATTTCTAAAGCATTTTGAAAATTGTGTCTTATTTCTGTGGAGAATGTGGCTAGAGACAGTGCAATAGAACAACGTTTCAACATTTCAATCTGCAAAACAACAGTTGGAGGAAAAGGCAAACTTTGGGCAACATAAAGTATGCAAGCTAACACACAATTAAAGATGATTAGTTTAGATTATTTTTTGGCATTTTTACTTTTATTGATATAGTTGGTGGAGACAGACACAAGACATGGGGAGAGTTAGGATGGATGACTTGCAACAGGGGACAATGCAATTATGTAGAATGCCTCTTAACCACTTGGCTACCAGGAAAAGAAAATATATATTCTATGTGTTTTGGTAAGAAAGGGTTACACATTAGTTACTGTATGTCTGTCTTCGCTCCTACAGTTAAAGTTTTGACACTTGAAGGCTGTTTTTTATATTAATCTGCTGAAAGTGGAAAGTTTCTCTGTGTTCACCGAAAACCTGAGTTTGAGTAATGGGTCTATGAGCAAGATTTGTAACATGATAACTAGTTTGGAGTCAATCCTGGTCCAGCATTCACCTTATGATACGTATGATGTGGAAACAGATCCTGGAATTTTTAGTGAGTGAGAAAGAGGAGATGTAATAAGAGGTAATAATGCTTATGTGGAAAATCTATATCAGACACATTGTTCATGCAGTGAATGAGTGTATTTTTATGTCTAAATACATCATACAGGAAATCTTTAGCAATATGCTTTTGAAGTGATTCCCACCTATACTGTCTTAGCTATAGTCATACCATTTTAACATATTGACCCTGCCTCCTCCTCCCATCCCCAGCATGGCCATTAGTCAATCATAAATTATGAATCATTGATGATCAAACATAAATATATATGTTTGATCAGAAATAAGGAACATATTCCTTATCAGGTTTGTTTAAAAAAAAAAAACTTTAAACGCTTTCACAATCAATATCAAAACAATTATTTTAATAAAACTTCTAGGAGCTACAGCAGTATGTACATGACTTGAGTAAAGCAGTATCTGGTGGTAACAGATTGTAAACACTGAGCCTACATCAGCAAAGCTCTTCAATCTTTTGATATCTGATAGAGTGTGATGATAACGACAACACAACTGTCCAGATGGCTTTCAGCTCTTTGAGCACAGAGCCAAGCCAAAACTGTGACCGTCCTTGTCTGAGCATGAGTGTGCGCCTGGGTACACAACTGCTAAACATGCACACTCACGCATACGCACAATAAACCAATGTGTACACTTAGAAACAAAAATAAAAAACTATGAGTTGAAAAGTCATGGGGATGGGGGTGTTGGGGGGTTTGCAGTTGAAGTGTTTTACTTGATGGAAATATCAACTATGATTATCTTACATCCTGTGTCACACATACAAACACACACACACACACACACTTCCTGATTGTCAGCTGTGGAGGAAGCCACAATGCCCACGCAACAACAAACTTGTGAGACAGAACACAATAAAAAAGACATTTGTGTTCCAATGTGATTTTTCCATCAGTTATAAACCACAAAGATGGAAATCATTTGCAGGTGGAGTATTTAAAGCTGTTGCTGTTGGAAAATCAGTTTTACATCAGTTACTGCTTAAGTTCCCTGAGATAAGGAGCCTAGTTGTTTAAACTGTGAATTTACACTGTGTAGGGAACTGGGCCACACATTCAATTCACTATTATGTGTGAATAGAGTCATCTCTAACAAACAGTGAGTTGACTCAGTGCTGCATGTGACATACTGGTGGCAGTTTTTCATACTTCCACTGTGCCTCATGAAAATTGACTGTGGAAGATGTACATGCTGTAGATTTACCTTTTGTGGAAATGTCTGGTGTGTATAACGTTTTTGTTCTTGTTTTTTTTTTAACACTAACTGTAACTTGATTACTCTTTTTTTGTTTCTCGTTTTATTTTTTTTATCAGTAAGTTCAAGGGTGTGACTACTCAAAGGTTTTTCTGAAAGTTTAACATGTACTGTATTTACTTTATTTTTACTGTTTATTTTTTTAATACTTTCTCTTTTTCAGCTCTCTGTGAGAGAGAGTTTCCCTCATTTCAGGAACAACGTGTCCACACCCTTGAATTATGTGGAGACACCTTGTGTGAGAGACTGTTAATCCATTAATGTCTTTACAGGGAGAGATTCTGCTGACAAAACAAAAAAAAACAGTGCCTGGAAACAGATGGCCAGAAGGCAGTGATGCAGAGGATGCAGTGAAGCCCTAGATTAAGTATTATAAAGAGGGATTTTATAGGGCTAGTACTGTAAACTGATGATTAATGATAGTTTTATTAAGTCAAGTGAAGTCAAGATGATCCTTTTCAAAACAGCAACAACATCTGTTTAACATTGTTTAACAACTGTTGCATTGTGTATTGTTTATATTTTCTGGGTCATCAGTCATCAACATTGTCATCATCACTAAATTCATGTATTGTAAGTGATGTATGAAGCACAAGCGAAAGCTTAGACCACATTGTGGTCACCAGCGCTCATGTGATAGTAAGTGTGATGAGACGGACAACTCATTGCCGACTGTATGAGATCATTGACAGTGAACAGATCAGCTGTTCCTCCACTCATATGACAGCTGATCAAAGTCATTCATATGTCTGGTCAACCCTTCCTCACATGATAGACAGCAAAAGTGGAAACTTGAATAAGGAAAGTTGTCAAAAGACAAGCATGACAGTGAAGGAAAAAGAGACAAGCAAGATAACATGTACCAGTATGTCTGCATTAAACCTAATTTCTCACAGATAAAATCATCATTATCATAAAAATCTAGGACCCTTAAAAAAAACCTTAAATTCCACATAATGTAGTGTCCCTAATGAGTATTCGGTAATATAATATTTAAAAAAGCTTACCTGTAGCTCAGAAAGCTGGTTCTATCATTCAGGGCATGTTCATGTTATGTATTTGATTGATTTGAGTTTATTTTGATAGAAACAATCCAAACAATTTTTATAGCTTCATAACACAGTTTTCATCAGCAGCAACAGCAATAGATGCAAGTTGAGTAGCTGTTCTAAGTTAATTTGTAGCACTTCCTATCCATGTTGGTAAGCATGAAAGTTTATTCTTTACCTTGGAAACAGTACACACAATAGTAGACACACAAAAAAACTCGACTCAACTCAAAATCTGCTTACTTGTCGGTGCTAATGCAACAACTCTGGGGACTCCTGGGTGTAAAACTCTACATGACCAATCATGTGATACAATCACATGGGAAGTATACAGAACATGTCAAAAATATGGTTTTAGGAATTTCATGTGATTACATGACATTTGTGATACAAGGTAGTACAAGTGTACAGTCACATGGGAATTTCATGCCTGGAATTACCTGTTTCTTTGATCCAGCAGCTGACAAGATTACAAAGTAAGATTTAGGTCCAGTGTCTCTCAGCTAAATGTTTCCCCTTTTCACTGTGAAGTGTTTTTGTAAGCCTTGAGACAAGCCTTTTTTTCTTTTTCACCACACACTCGCTGAAGGCTACTTTCTCTATTTGACAATCGAGACACTGAAAGGCCTCCTCCTACGAGTATGTTTGAGCTCCAGTCTGTCTGTTGTAGAAAAAGAGCTTGTTGTAGGACAAGGCACCCTGGGCCTTCACACATCTCAATGGGACACTTTGTACTTTGCCCATTTCTATGTGGGGGTTGTTTGAAAACCCCCCAAGAGGCTTTATTAGCTCTTAATTCAAAGTCAAGACTCTGTAGAAAAATGCAACTGGCAAAAAAAGAGGTTATAAAGAAACCAAGTTATAAGGTAATAGAATTATCTGGTTGCAAAGAATAAGGAAGAAGATCACAGATAAAACACTAAGATGATTTTCCACACTTTCTTTATTTGCCTCTGAGTCTGTTTCTCTTCCCCTCTTGTCTTTCACTGCTTCTCTTTTCTGGTCTCCCCAAACCCAAACAAACATTACTGCCTAAAAGAGATTCCAGATTGACTGATAGGAGGGGAATTCCCACACAGTGGATTATTTCAGAAACACAGGCACACACACACACACACACACACACACACAGCAAAGAGCCAAGTTTCATGACACAAAGTTAAGCTCAGACGATAAGCTCATCTTTAAAGAATCTCAGACTTTATGTTCAGTAAAGATTTAGTTCTGCATTAGCTTTAACATTTGGATACATGAAGGGAAAATGTTTGATTTACAAGATGGGAAGTACCTGCAATGTGATTCCCCTACATACACAGGTAGTTAGAGAACATAAAGAAGGATTGTTTATGAGACAGAACTTCTACCAATAAATTCCCCATTTTCTTAGAATTTACATAAATGAGGCAGCAACTAAATGATGTAAAGGTAAACTAACATGATTAGGAAACACATTTAAAAACCTCGTGAGAAATGTTTAGAAAGACAAAATTGGCATTTGGCCATTAGGACGCCATACTACTATACCTATAAATAAAACCCTGCGGCAAGCCAACAATACACATAGATAAGAGAAATATAATCCAGGAGTCATGAGGGGGGAAACCCACAAACCTGACTGACTAGAAGCACACTCTGTGAGCCGAGATAATGGGATTATTATGCTATACTCAAAGCTGTTTTGTGGCGACAGCTAGAATATTTGTATGTACTTGCACTTGTTTTACTACAGTAGAGGTTTTGGGCCGTGTGAGCCCCTGGAGCTGAAATCTTGATAAATTATGTTTCAGTCCCACCCCAATTTCGGATCCTATCCTAAGCTTATTTGTGAAACATGATATTGTGGATGATGGTAGTTAACCACTAAGAACCATACAGTACAGTAAAGTTTGTTTATCTCATAGGCAGGGTGCAAACAATCATTAGAATGTAACAAATCAAATATAATTAATACAGTTTATTTAGGATAAAGTACGTTGTGTTGCCTTACAGCTGTTTGGCTGGGGATAACTACGGTGGCCGACAAGGGCCAAACACACTGCAACGGCCAGAAGCATTTTTCTTTTGAAGATGGTTTCTTGGTTTGTACGTTTTGTGCTTTGCATCGTCTCTCTATTATTCTCTATGGCCTGTTCTTTTTCTACATGTGTTAAACACAACAGACGTAACATGGGCTGTGTACTAAAAGTAAACAAGTCACTGTTCAGGCCCTATCTCTGTTCGTATGATGTTTTACGAAAATATGTGCACTACTTTTCGTATGATATCATACGAATTCAAATACATGCAGTACCACAAGTGATCAGTGCACCTGCGCAACCAAGTTCTTAAAATAGCCCCGAAATTTAATCTGTTGATTAAAATCCAGCAATTCATGAATATTATATATTACTTTAAAAATATAAACGCTATATTATTCAACATTTAACCAGGAGATTTTACCCATGTTGTGTCTTTATATGACCGGATAATTCATTGACAATTTTATTTATATCCTCAAAATTTCTTGATGCAAAAACAAGAATGTGTCCTGGATAACTCTACGACATGCTAGGTGAACGTTATGACCATCAGTTTTAATTATTTCACCTCTGATTGTGAGAAATTAGAAATTTGTTTAAAATAAATATGAATATTATTAAATAATAAAATAAAATAAATGTTTGTGTCTCAAATCTTCTGCTCATAGTTGTGTACAGCGTCTGTGGCTCAGATACACACTATGCGGATAATAATAAGGCTGTGAAACAAGAGCTACAATCAGTGGGCATTCCCAGCTCCCAGTGACATCATGCACTCCCAGAAGGGAAACCTCTTTGTCCCCTCCCACTTTTTTCATTGAAAAAATCTTTGACAGGAAGTACGTCACTTCGTCTTCATCATTGCTCCACGAGCCAGACACACCAGCAATCCCATGATTCTCACATTGAAAATGCATCTTCATTCATGTAAACCTGGATTATAAAGTTTAGACCAGCCACTTTATTACATTACATGAGAAGATACAATGAGAATTTTTTCTTGATTTTATTCATGTATTTTAATTTTACAATTCCGGTGAGCAGCCCGGAAGACTCACCGCCCAAGGTTTTCTTTGAATGATATATTTAAAGCGATGGTTCAGCGTAATTTCGACCTAGCGTCATATGCACCATTACGTCTATCTAAACACCCCCCTTTCATTTGGACGCAAATTGGTGGAGTTAGAGCGATCAGCCAAATGGCTTAGTACAGGCGCTTATGAGACCAACAGTGTATCTCGTAAATTACCCCACTAATAATGCCTGGATTGTTATCAAACTTCTACAGTAGTACGAATAGGGTCTTTACTCATAAATTGATGCATTGGAAAGTTTGTAAGTACACCAGGAGATTATCAAAATAACACTTACCTGATGGCTTTTACTCTGCTGCTACTGCTAAAGCTGTAAACATTATTAATTGAATATATAAACTATCTTTGTACAGCCGAAGTATGTATCTAGATAATCAATGTTTAGAAAAAGCATAGACGTGAAGGTCATAACATTCACCCAGCATGTAGTTGAGTTATCCAGGATACTTTATTGTTTTTGCATCAAGAAATGTTGAGGATATAAGTAAAATCATCAGTGAATTATCCGGTCTTCCCGGGAAGACACAACATGGATAAAATCTCCTGGTTAAATGTTGAATAATATAGTGTTTCTATTTAGTAAGTACTAAGTACTTAATAATATTTGTGGATTTTTGTGGAAATTTTGTGGATTACTGGATTTTCATCAATAGATTAAATTTTGGGGCTATTATTTTAAGAACTGCTGTGACACTTCGTTGTGCAGGCGCACTGATCACTCATTTTACTGCATGTATTAGAATTCGTATATCATACGAATAGTAGTCCACAACTTTTGGTATGATATCATATGAACAGAAGATGAGAATATGTTGCACTGTTGAGTAACGAGTTAAAAAAACTTTCTAAAATGAGTAATAGCCTATGTAAAGTGTAAATGACTACATTTTTCAAGTAACTTGCCCAGCATTTAAGACTTAGACTTAAATGACTATGGTAACAAAACCCCTAGCTGTGCATTTTATTATATTGTAGTAGTCTGACTTTAAAGACAGATTATGACTATGTTGTTTAGGGTGGCAGGAGTGGCATGTCATTGACAAGAAGATTAGTGTCATAGTGGTGGCATTGGGGCCAGTTCAGTTACATTATTGGAACATATAGTGGGTGTAGAAAACAAAAGCCTAGTACATTTGTATGTTTTATAATGGTGAATTTATAAAAATGTTCACTTAATGTGTGTTTTGACTGAAGTCAAATGATTTGTAACAGCTTCCATAGGTCTTGATACAGGGAAATTCTATGATGAGGAACTAGATAAGTCACTGTCTTTTAACAAGATGGTAAACAATTCTCACATAAAACATGAGTGTGGAGGAGGGACAACAATAGACCTTTTAGTCAGCAAAACACCCAGCTACCCACTTCTGGATCTCCCCACCACAGCCTCCACTGCTTTTCATAAAGTCCTTTGATTTCAATAAACTGTGGGGCAGTCCCACCTTCTTCAGAACAACCCACTCTGTGTATTCATAATCAATCTTTCAATAAGGGGATCCTAGAAAACCATATCGAATCATCTAAACTGTGTGTGTGTGTGTTTTCGGAGGTTGTGTGTTGGCGTGTTGGTGAAACCAAAGAGAGAAGGTTAGTAGTTTATCTTGAAAGACCCAAAGGTTTCTCAGCTTGACGTTGTTGGGGTTTACCTTTTTTCCTGTAATCATTAATAGGGTTTACCAGCATGCATGCATTTCACTATTTAAACACAACAGATAGCCACGAGGATAAATGCTGGAAGATGATGGCAGGAAATAACATTTAAAGGACATTTAGCACCACCACAGCTGGAAAAACGTGTCTAAAAGCTATAAAAACTGCTCATAGGTCTTCAGTGAAAATCATACTCGACTGAAAGTAGCTGAAGTTGGCAGAACTGTGTTTTATGATGGCTCACAGATATGTCTGGTATTTATTGCTATAAAATGCCTCTAGATGTTATTTAATCATAAAATGTTGTTTTATCTAGTCTGGCATTTTCTCACATGGGTTCATAAGACATCTTAAAAGAAGATCAAATTTTCATGTGCTTTAAAGGAATGATTTTCTTAATATGACTATGACGTTTTTTAGTTTGATCACCTACAAACAGCTTCTGTTTAACCAGAATCTGTGTATCCTCTCTTGAGGTTTTAGTTTGTATGCTCCAGCACACAATATACTTTCTCTGATTACTAAGCTTCCAGTGAATGAGAAGAGGGAAGTTGAGAGGGCACAGTTGAGTGAAAAGTAAGTGATAGTGAAACTTTGAAAATCTTGAGGGAAGTCTGAATGTCAGCTCTGAAGAACTGCCTGTTTAAAATGAAGCTCTACAAACACTTTCCTAACCCTCTATTGATTCATACATTACTCTGGTAATGTACCTCCATTTATTTGTCTTTACCTTTTGTGACTCAGAGGTGAACAAAAGGTTGTGAAGATTTTGACCTACCTGTTTTAATTAACTGACTCTGACAGTACAGCACAGTACATTTATATTTTATATCTATTGAGGAACTAACACAAAAGAGAAGCGCTATCAGAGCATGCATGTGTATTTTTATCAGTGACATTTGACCCAACAGTTCTTCCTCAGATGAATACCAACATGAACAAAATGAGAGATGAATATACAAAAATGACAAAGGACATCATAATCACTATACCCCATTCATAAATACCAGAACATTCTAGATAAATGAAAAACATTGAACACATATTTACCATTGAAATATGTTTAACATGGGTCACAAAAAGTATATTGTCGCTAATAAACGCTTAGAGGGATATAGGATGTATCATGCACATTTCCAGGTCTATATCTGTATTCTGGGGCTCTATTGGAATTTCTTTGCATGATTCACAGTTCAGAGAACTCCCTGTTTATCTTATACTGGCTCTTTATGCAGACCCTCAGTTCAGCCTCTGTCTAAAACAGCTCATTTTTACCCCTGTCTCCTTAAGCAACCCCAATCGATGAAACTTCTGAATGGCCTGATCCATCTTGGCAGACATCCCATAGTTTTTTGTTCTTTACTCGAAGTGGAAACTTCTCCATCCATACATGTTTGAGCCTGAATCCAATCCAAAATAGATATGCAACTTGACAATGTGAACAGCCTGAGCAACAAACGCAACCGAACGGATGGCTGTTTTCAGGCTTGAGCAAAGTAGAAGTACCATTGCAAACAAAGTGTTCAGAACAGGCTGAAGTAAAGGTACAGTCTTCTGACTTTTAGAGTCATCATTTTGACATATGTTCACCTCCAGTTTTGGAACATTTACCATTAGATATCAGACACCATAACAGTGTATAACACCATAACACCACAAAAAGTATAAGTCCCCTTTAAAATAACTCTAATTATCCCACATAATGGATTACATACAGTAATTACTCTCACATTGCTGAACACACAACACTGAAATACAGTGTCATGGTAACCATTTACTTGAAATAAAAACAATAGGCTAGAGTAATCGAATGATTTTATGATCATGCTTGTTAGTCTTAAAAGCTTGGTGTTCACAACCATAAAGATATATCTCTCTATAAAATGTTTATTAATTAACCCTGAGTATGAGAGTAGGTTTAGACAGAGTTTAGTTTCGGGAGTCAGTATCAGTCTGTGTCAAGCTCTGAAATTTCTTTTTTTTCCTCTCTTCCCTGTAAGCAGTCAGCACTCCCACTCTGAGAGGCTGCAGAAATTCCAGGCTAATCTTTGTTAAAACGAAACTCAGGCCTACATGAAAGGCCGTATTTTGATCTGTTGTGAATATTTAGTTCAGTCATGAATATTCCCGTCCGTCTTGAATATGCATCTACATCTGTCAAGTGTATATCAGTCTCTGTGTGTGTTTTACTTTCACATAAGTTTGTCATTAATTAATCTGTTTCTACCAGCGCAGTAGTTCAAAGGGCCTCCTGTGGAATTTATTGCTCCATATAGTGTTGACTCAGCCCAACCTAATCACATGTCATGTGCATAAATCACATGCGTCTGAAAACACACACCCAGGCTGTCTATATTTACAACAGCAATGCTCCTCTGTGAACCAGAGTTTAAGACAGAGATCAAAGACTTATATCATAATCAGAATGATCTTTATTGACCAAGTATGTTCACACATACAAGGAATTTGACTGCAGTTTAGTGGCTGTCAATATACTTACACAGAATAACAACATCACCAACATTACCAACAAATATTGGCATTAAAAAACTTCCTCCTGGTTGCTTTGAATGAGTACATACCAGTCAGAGCAGATAGATAGATAGATAGATATATAGATAGATAGATAGATAGATAGATAGATAGATAGATAGATAGATAGATAGATAGATATGGTGTCAACTGAAAAGGAGAGAGTGATATGTCACTCACTACTTATTTGTTAAAGCAAAAAAAAACAAGCAAAAACATGAATTTGGCTGATTATAAGGCTTGTCATTTTTATGAGCTGCATATTTACATATTTAAGGCTGTATCCAAACTTTTTTTTACAATTTTTTCTCCCGAAATCTCATGAAAGTGGGTATCAATTTGAATATTGGTAACACATTGTAAATGTCCAGTCATATCATAGCAGCAATGTTTTTCCAATGAACTTGTCACTATGCAGCCCTGTGTCACATCGAAAATATCTGTGCACTCTGACTCTCTGCAATTAAGGGCAAGTGTGACATTACTGTCACCTTCCACCCACTAACACACAAACAAACACACACACACAAATACAAGGCATTAGCACATTACAGGATGTGTTGCCGTGGTAACGCGACAACCCTTAATCACACGGTGATGGTGAGTCACCTAGTGTTAATTCATATTCATATTCTCTGAGTGCTTTTTGCTTCTTCACATGGCCTCGTGTGTTAACATTTTGACACATTGGAAGCATGTGTTTTATTTCATCACTGAACTTTAATAGTATAATAGTATATTTAGTATATAGTAATTAGTATGTGTGTATAGTCATAGTATATTTGGACACAATGTGACTGTCTTTTATGCATTTCTCTCATTCAGCTCATTCAGGATTGGTGTTTGTGGGTGTGTGTAAGTGTGTGGGTGTGTGTGTGTGTGTGTGGGTGTGTGTGTGTGTGTGTGTGTGAGTGTGTGTGTGTGTGTGTGTGAGAGAGAGAGAGAGAAAGAGAAACAGACAGAGAGAGGGAGAGAAAGAGAGAGAGAGAGAGAGAGAGAGAGAGAGAGAGAGAGAAACAGACATAGAGAGAGGGAGAGAAAGAGAGAGAGAGAGAGAGAGAGGAGAATGGATAGTTACTTTGTTGAGAAATGCCCTTAATGTTTTCTCCAGTGAACAGCTGCTTCTCTCTTGCTCTGCCGCATTCTTGTTGGCTCTCCCTCACTCTTTCTCTCTCTGATGTGTTTTCCACAAACTAGGTCCTCACTGTTTTATCCTGAGAATCATTTCCCTTGCTAGGTCTCGTATAGTCCCATGTGCAGAGCTAAAAACAGTAGCTTGGAATCCACCTTGTTAAGTACATAAGATTTTAGGTGTGCATGACCAATGCTTTCTATTTAATGCTTAAACAGAAAGTAAATCTTAGTTGGTTGGACCTGGTAATATTTTGATGACACAGTTGAGGTCTGAATTGAATCCCCTATAATTCACATAAAGACTTCAGCAGCATAAGGTTAAATGAATAGCAAAATGTGCATCTTGTAAAAACACTATAATAAATGTATAATTGAATTTAGTCTATTGTGCCCAGACCAGTTAAAACATGGAATGAGTGAATGAACTAGCTCTAATTTAATCCTCTAGGACTAACTAAATTATCTAGGACTAACTCTAGGAGATTGTCCTCATGTCAGATTAGTCTAAAAATGTATTCTCGTGCACTTTTTTCCCCAAGTGGCGCAGAGCCTACCCTTCCCTTTTACACACCAGGTGCCAAATATCACACAAGCATTGCAGATCCATCTGTAATGGTCCTGTCATGTTTGGATATAGCCATGTACGTAATGGACACCTATTTGAAGGCCAAAAAATGTTTCCACAGACAGATGAAGCCAGTAATCTTACAGATTCCATGTCACAACAGGGGCTTTCGCAATTTGCATTTTTCAACCACATTTCTGCATAACATAACTGAAGGTTTGCATGTTATTCCTTATCTGATTCTTTAGATTTGTGTGTCCTTTGTCTAATTCTATCATTTTAATTTGACCACATTTAATGTTTTGCGTTACTATTTAGAGTGTTTCATTATTTTACCGAATAATTTTGGAGACATTATAAGTGTTTTCACTGGAGATCAGACCTCCTGCAGCCAGTGCAATACACCCCATACTGTTTTATTACTGAAGGAGCAGGCCAGGTGGGTGTGTGTTGCTAGGTTTTGTGTTGTGTTTGTATTTCACACTTCCTGGGTGAATCATGGACCTGGACTCATGCAGGGCAGATGATCTATGGTGGGCTGGTGTGAACTCTTCACATCTATTCTCTCAGGCAGCTCTAGATGTGATGCTGGGGGTCTGAGGTGGAACATATTTTAAAGTTTAGTGGCTTAGCTCCACTTTGCAGCACAGAGGATAAAACAGTGACAGACATCAGCAAACGGTTAAACTGAATTCCTTAGTTATAGGTTTGGGGATGGGGATTTAGAGCCCAGCTGTGCTAGCTGCTGCAGTTGTCTTGTGAATGAATGGCACTGGAAGATGTTACTGGAAATATATTTTTTTAAATGGTGTGATGAATGTGTGCTTCGTCCGTGGAGGAACAAAGTGGTAGATAGATTGATGGTAAAAAATGAAAAATAAACAAATCTAACAAAAGTGTTTAATTTCAAACAAATGTATTCTCATTTAAAACAGAAAATAAAATAGCTTGATGAGATTTCTTTTTTTTGTGGCGAATAAACTGTAGGTCAATTGGGTTCAACTGGACCTAATATTGATATCATAAATTGAAACATAAAAAAAAAAGATTTCATAATTTTGATTTATGCAGTGAAGTTGAGTTTTGATTTTAATTCAAAGAAAATATTCAGCACTATATTCATTATCCTTCAATTAAATAGAAGTGATCCAAAATAGGAGAGGAGAACATCTAATCTCAGTAAAAATTAAATACTGATGATGGTGCCCCAGAACAGAGTGACATATATTTCCCCTTGATAATAACCACCTGATTTGTTTTCATCAGAAGAGGCTGAGGTAATTCTCAGGTAACCTATTTTAGGACCCAGTAGTCTCACAAGCTCTGTAAAAGACGGCAGTGAAATAGTAGTTACAAGTTACGTAAGAACAGGGAGAATAATGAAGATGATTATGAGTCACATAAAATTGCCCACTAAAAATAAGACATTGTACTTGACAAGCTTGAACACCCACCACATCTATTGTAGAAGCAGACAAGTACTAATGTAATGTGATGTAATTTTATTTAGACAGGGAGAGTGCACAATAAAACATTGTATACAACTGTACTAGGCTTTAGCAAAATTACTATTTCCCACCCATAGTCCCTGGGCAGGTACATGGTAGAGATGTATCTTGCCACTGTACTATGATATTATTACTGTAATCACAATAAAGTCACTTATAATGTGACTTATTTGTCCAAAAAGCTACTGCAGAGTTGTCATAATAGGGTAATTGTTGTACTAAAAGCTGGTTCTGTAAGCTTTTAAATCACAAACCATATGCTCATCACATGATTGACCAAGAAAAAAGTGAATTAACTTCTTCTTTTTTCAAAATAACATTTTTTTGTGCACACTACTCCTAACAAATGGAATCACCCAGACTAAAAACCGTCGTGGTAAGGGGACTATGATCCAGTTGCCATAGCAGCTGTAATTTGGTCAGTAGGATGTGAGTGTGTGTGCAGCATGACTCTACTCAGCGTGTCCAGACACAAATGACGTAGGATTAATACGCAAATATTGCCCTGCATTGATGCTCACCACATATTGGTCATATATATATGACCAATATATTTAAGTGCTTTACCTTGTATGAAGTCACAGACATGCTAAGCCCTCTCAGATTTAACAACATCACATACAAATGAGTATGAGATGCAATGTTTAACATATTGGTTTTAACATTATTTTCATACAACAGAGTTAAACTGTATATTTGCATGCCCATCCCATTCTCAGCCTACAGAGACTCCTTTATCATTTGATAAGGCTTGGCTCAAACACAGTATACTGTCTGACTGTCCTCCCGCCCTCTGCAAACTCTTGGGTTTGCCAAATGAAAGCTGACAAAAAATGTTAAAAGAGCACACATGTGCTTATAGAGTCAGCCTGTCCGTATTTTAGATTTAGAGAACAAAAGGTGTAGCCAATGTACAATGGAGTTCAGCAAATTTCGGCTAATTAATTGCAAACCTGGCATGGTGTTAATAAAGGTTAATTCGTTATGAATAACTAATTGTTTTATGTTCTTTAATTTTGTTAGCTGTGCTTGGGTGATCAAACCATTCCTCACATTATGACCCCAATGAAGCTCAGTGCTAAACTTTTAATCCTCAAACTTCAATCACTGTGGCTGTATTTAGAAATTCCTGCAATTCATTCACTGTGAGAAATTCATTTCAAATTTAAGTCACACAACAATGAACTAATACAAGATTCCTCTATTCACTTGATATACTAAATGTGACTTATTTCTAATCTATAATAAATGTCTTGTTAACAGCAATCCCTCCATCACCATCTCTTTCCTGGTGATGTACAGTATAAATGTTGATTGGAACTGAGCAGTCTGACTTCAATTCCTAAAATATATGTTAATTTAAGTCTTCCCATCTAGATCAATAGTCAGGGAGAATAACAGACATTTAATCAATACAGGGTCTGGATAAGGTACATCATGCATCTGTTGTCACAGCGGATCAACACAGGATGGAAATTAGGTTGGAATGAATCACGACTGTCGATATACATTCCTTTACTGGAAACAGTGCAGCAGTGTGTCCCCCAGTCTGAAATGAATAGGTAGTGTTCTTGTGCTTCTGAATGGACAGATATTGAGGCAGAGTGGCCTCCCTTTGCTGAGAGAATAGACATTGCTACAGGCTGTCCTTGCTTTTGTGAACTCATACATATTTCTTTGCCCTCGTGATGCAGTCAAAGAAACAGTACTATGCATTTTTGTGCCTTGAAGTGAATCAAGATCAGCACATCTTCACACTGAGGATGACAAAATCTAATTGAATATCCATGGAGGCCAATATTTGGTATACTGTCATAAAAAATTATGCACTTGTGAAAATGTATAAGGGGTGAGAGCAAGACGGAATGCATGAATGATGGAGTAGGACAGTATGACAGTGTACATCATGCCTCCCTCAGCACAGAGGATCTGCTGTGCCAACGAGTGGGAGCAAGATATGAGAGAGAGGAGACACATATAATAGCTTCCTTTACAAGCAGCCAGCTGACCAACCATGCATTCAGATACAGACAGACAGTTCCCAGAGGTACTTCTTTAGTGAATAAAAATCGGAGGCCAGGGTGCATCATTCTCTCTCTCTCTCTCTCTCTCTCTCTCTTATCCAGCCCTCTCTTTTTCTCCTCTCTCTCCTCTCTCTGTATTGCTTCCTGTATTTCTGTCTCTCCTCTCCCTTGTCCATCTCTGTATCTCTTTTCCCATCTTCCGTTCTTGCTTTGACCTTTACAAAATTTTCTCGCATTCATGCACTTTCACTATCACCTACCCTCTCTCTGTCCCTGCCTCTAACCGAACTGGCAGTAGAGCTGCGTCTCTTGGAGAAGAAGCAGCCGCAGAATACCAAGTAGAGGGCAAGACATGGAGACAGAAATAAAAGCAGAGAAGGAGAGGGAGGGCGAGCAGCGCAGTGATGTCACAACTTAGACGTGATCTGCCTACATAACGGGGTTACCACCACACCTGTCGTCCTTGCTATCGTCATCTTTTGGTTAATGGATCAGTGTGTTGTTTCATTCACACATGTATAGTAGTAATATTTAAGTTTTCAGAAAATAAACATTAATATGAACATGATCATTATTTCATTTCAGCAAGAAGCTCAGAGAAATCCTACAGTACTGCAGTCAGTAAATTCAATGTGAAGACTCTGCACTACAGAGCCTCAATGTCTGAATATAATGAGTGTTTCTATACTGAGTTTAAAGTGTCATGTAATAGCTGACACATACAATGGAGCACCATTAACAGGTTTGACTTTCATCGCTTTCTCTTTTATCATATCAGGCTTCCCTCTGCCTTTTTCAGCATATACACACATTAAAGATGATTGACAGTCAGGTAGCTTTCCTTGTTCTTCAGATGAACTGATGGTTTTCTTTTCTTCTGGGATCCTTTCTGAGCTAGCCAACTTCTGACACAATCACACTTACAGAGAGTCTAAATATTTCATATCTTTAATAAAACAAACTCTCCAATGTGAGACCTTTGCAGTTGCTATGGTTTGTTGCTCTTTAGTCACCCCTGCAAGTGTGGTGACTCATCTGAGTCAGTGTGAGAGACGCTGTGCATTTTTGTGATCAAATTATATTTGAATATGTGGTTTAGAAGGTTAGATTAGAGTGTAAGTGGCAATGAAATGATCTGCTGCACCGTATGTGTGAATACTGTTGTGCGTATGCATCAGGAAATCTAGATATTTAACATTCCCCAAAGTCTCAAATTCAGATTAGGTCTGTCGCTCATGATTCATCTGTCTGGTAATGCAATCAGAAGAATGCATGGGACTGATAATCACTTCTTAGCTAATGCTGATGTAGAATTACTATAAATACTATAATGAGCTCTGTACCTTTACTTAGTGATACTATTAAATAGATTTTTGACTATATTTTTCATTTTTGTTTAAACGTATTCTGAGAAATACGCTTATTTGCTTCTTTTGAATCCACATATGAGCACCTTTAAAAGTGCAAGTTGTTGTTTTACGGGGGAGAAGCTGTGAATTGTAACTCCCTGAAAAATCACAATATTTATCCAAATTAGCTGTTCACCTCTGTTTTCAATGTTTATACTAACCTAAGCTAACTGGCTGCTGGCAACACCTTCATATTTGCATACAGACTATGAGTGGTGTTGATCTTCTAATGCAACTATCTGCAAGAAAGCCAGTAAGTGTATTTCCCAAAATTACAAACAATTACTAAGTTTAACAAATTGTTGCTTAGTGAAATCTGCCAAAATCTTGTCTAGTCTTACTGCTGGCATTGTATTCATGCTTGGCAATGTTAGTTCATTTAACAAGCTGTCAGAAAGCACTGGCAAATACTGGGGCTGTAGTGAATTCAATAGACTGACCTTTTATTAGACAAATGTCTGTGCTTCAAGCTGCAAAGAATTCAGAAAACCAACCTAAGATTTGTAATGGGGGGATGCGTTGGAGCAGCTCAAGCAGCAGCAGCAGCAGCAGCAGTCGTGTGTGCCATATATTAATATTCATATGACCCCTGGCAGACTGGGTATAGAAATCCTTTTAGAGAGGTGTTTATTATGGTTGCAGCAGATAGGCCCAAAATAAGGCCCTTGAAAAGAGCAGACTGCAAGACAGCAGCAGGGGCAGCAGCTTTGGGGCATTGTGGCAAGTCAACGCTGCAAAGCTTTGTATGGTGCTCAGCAGGTGGGATCAAGCAGAAACCCCCCATCCACCTGCCCTGCACTCCACACACACACACACACACACACACAGACACACACACACACACACACACACACACACACACACACACACACACACATACACACACAATATACAGGCGTTGCTTTAAACAGACACTGTAGGTACATTGAACCTGGAAAAGAATGAGGTATAAACAGTGAAGTGGATGCAAAGCAAAAACAGACAATGAGTTGAAAAAAACAAAGAAACCCCAAAAACTCCATCTGCTATTACGAAAGCATTGAGCACTGAATTGACACATGACCTTAAACCTCGACGGCTGCCACTATTTCAGCCCCAGAAACCATAACTGCCACGGCTACTCCTCTTTTTCCTCCTTCTCCTCCTGTCTTTCCTTGTGGTTCTGGTGATTGTCACGGCTAAAACCCCTACAAGCACACCAACCGTCGCCTCCTCCTCCTCCTCCTCCTCCTCTTTGCTGAGTGATCCGGGGCCCCTCAGCTCAGCACAAAGACACGGCTGCTTGTCTGTCAACCAGAGGCGCAGGACTGAGCGGGGCCCCTACTGACTCCTATTCAGTTCCACAGAATGACATTATTGAAATCCCAATCCCGGCTGTGTGCATGTGTGGAGGCAATAGGCTCACACCTGTCTGTTTAGCATGCCTGCCCAAGAAGACAAGATAGAGAGGGGGGGGGGCGGGGGGCAGAGGAATGTGTTGATCCACTACCAAACCAGCTGTTTTCACTGAGCAGTTTGCAAAAAAGCTTTTGTGCTTTTGTGCCAAGCATGGTAGTTTTGCTTTGAATCCAAATGTTTGGATAAAAAACACCAAATTATATATTGTTCTGCAGCACTAAAACTTGATGTTAATCTAAAGTGAATTTAAAAGGAAAGTTAGTCTATTCTTATTCTACACTTAAACAACTTGCATATACTGCAAAAAAAAGGCAGCATACCAAAAAGTGAAGTTTGAACTAAACTTTAACATTTTGAAACTGAGGTGAAGAGGCCTAATGAAACAGGCTCTATTGGCCAGACCTGGAAATTGAAAATGTACAAGGTACGTCTTATATTCTGCTTTTAAGGTTTGGAGGGCAGAGATGAGTCAGTGTTTTAACTGCAAGCAGACTAAAAAAGCCACCTGTTCCTTAACTGAAATTGTGCTGGTGAGTCTGTGAGGAATGTAGGAAAACTGTCTCATGCTATTGGTCCAATAAATAGTTTGAGAGGTCATGTGTCCATGTATGTACCAGCTACAGAGTGGTTGGTGTGTGCCTGTGTGCAGGATATATCAATTGTCACTTTCATCTGTGCCATTATAAAAGTCTACAGTTTCCCATCTGTTGCTCTTCCATACCCAGAGATTTATGTGTGATTACTGTCTGTCTATGCTTTGCATTTATGTGAATCCCCGTTCTACCTACCAGACCAGACTTTAAAGAGTGCTGAAAGTCACGGATATGAAAACACCTGTTCAAATAAAAAGCTTGCCAGGGTTTTTTTTTTTCCTTTTCTGAGTTTTCAATATTAACCGATTCTTCAAAGGGTGCGCTAATCATGAAACACATCCCATTTATCTCTTTGTACACTACCATGTACTCACACTGATATTGATTTCCAGGTTGGGACAAGCATCAAGGGGTTCACACGGGATCAAGGCCAGTCAATACATAGTACTCGCTTGATAATCAGTAAAACACATCACACAAAGGACTTAAAAAAAAAAGTTGGCTTCCCACACTTGTATGATTGAGCAATAGCCTGCAATGCCAACTGTTAGTTACTGTATCTTATTAAATAATAGAGATGCAGAGGTTATTGAGTTGTCATCTGCCATTTCATTATCCTGAATCCAAGATTTAAAAAATATCTGAAGTCAACCAAAAGTAAGATGTTTGAAAAGGAGACTTTATGATTAGAATAAAACAAAAATCTTGAATGAGTACATACCAGTCAGAGCAGATAGATAGATAGATAGATAGATAGATAGATAGATAGATAGATAGATAGATAGATAGATAAATAGATAGATAGATGTGTTGCGGCTGTTATCTTCTCTTTGAGCTTTTATCAAATTCACCCTTGTCAGTGTTTCAATATCAACCTGGTGGTGAAAGAAATTCAGCTGCAGACTTGTTTGACTTTCTCTGTCGGCTCTTTCTATTTTTCTATTTGTTTAATTGTATAACCTTATTGTTTTATGATGTGTCCTTGAATTAAAATCCAGTTCCATGGGCAAACAGACACACTGTCTCACACACCCAGAAAACACACACACACACACCTACAAAACACATCCACATATTCTACAAGCACATGAATAACATGCATCATAAAATAAAGGTCTGAACTCATGTAAACCACACTGAAACCACCTCAGGTGCATTGAACAGTTACAGTGAGTGAGGTTGTGTGTATATGTGTTTGTATGCTTAAAGATGCATCAATCCCTCCTTTATTGGCCACTTGGAGCAGAATAACACTATGACAAGCTGAAATAAGTCAGTCCTGACTCCTGACTTATTTTTGCCAAAGTTGTTATGGCTTCTGCAAAATATGAGATCCAGGAGGTCTAATTTGAGGAATGCATAAATTGTATGATTTATCAGACGCACAGTGGATTAATATATAATAACAATGACAATCACTTACTGCTGATGAAATCTGGGTTGATAAAAGCACTGAGAAAAACCAAAAAAACACACCCCTCGTTCACATTGTAGATAGTCATTTGATCTACTGTTAGAATAAGAATATTGATAAATGGAGTATACTCACTGATTATAAAAATAAAGGGGAACAACACATGCTTTCTGAGCTTTTTCCTGTTTAAGGACATTTGGCCTGGCAACACAGAGGGAATCTTCAACATTAACCCACTTTGTTGTTTGGTATGTAGAAAGTGCAAAAAAACAAAACAGAAAAGGAAGTAGTGTGGCTACAAAAATGTACATGTTTGACTTGCATGTGTTTTATTCTCGAGAAGCTGTGTTAAAAAAACACTGCTGCGTATCTGGGTCACCAGAAGCACTCAGCTGGTCCCTGCACTTCAGCAAATTTTGTTTGTGTGGTTTTCCATTAGCTAGTAGCAGAAGCTGTAGACTCCATAAATAGCTTCTTAAAAATATCTTAATAAAAAAAAAAAGTCCATAGAAATCCTTCAGTTGCAGTCTTGGGGAAGGGTTGAGAAGGTTAGAACAATCAGTTCAAAACAAATGACCTTATCTTATGATTCTATGTAAATCACTGAGGGTTATCAGTTATAGTTCCTTATGTTGTGACTAAGGTTGATAGCAGCAAATGTGTTGACAGTATAAAAACTGAACTGAAGGAACACTTAATGCAACCTTAATTAGCCTGACACAAGACCTCTGGATCACTAATTATAGTAAGTGTGATTTCCAAAACTAGGCAACTCCACTCAAACTAAGACAAACTCAAATAGCATTTGTTAAGATAGAGGTGAGACTGAGAAACATTTTCACTAAATAGTCAATATAAAATTATCAGGAACACTATGACGACCTAAGAAGCTATTCTGGAAAAAATAGTGACAACAACAACAACTGAGGCCATTATATAGTATTTATGTACTGTCTGTCAAAATTCCCTAAAATGCAAGGTATGCTAACTCAGAAGCTTATCTTTATTCATAAGACTTACAAATCCACAAACGAAAGTGTGAAAACTGGTGTTGACAGCAAAGCACAGTCTGAAAACAGCTTCCTTAGAATAAATGAAGTTTGGCTGCAGTTTATACTTCCTGCTTTGATCCCCCCTCTCCCTCTCCCTCTCATACATGCACAGACATGTCCAGGCTGGAGAGTAGGGAAACCCCTGCATAAGGAGGGGAAACATTGTACATCCTGAATTCAAGGACTGACCTGTGTGTACAAGAAACATTTTGAGTTACACGGTTTAAATGTGTGGTGCTTCATTGTCTGGGATATATCCTGCACTCCCTGAGCTGATTGGTTGGTGGGGGTGGGGGGGGGGGGGGGACTTAATCTGAGACAGAAACAATAGTCTGATTAAAGAGAGAGAGAAGTGATGATGGGTCAAGGAGGCAAGCAGATGGACTGACAAACAGCAGACAGAAACATTTATGAATATGGATGTATCTACATGAATGCCAGATTAGGCGCGAGTCCCTGCCTGCCTGCCTGCACGTGTGTGCTTTGTACATGTCCATATAAATTGGTGCGCGCTTCATTTCTTTCTTACAGGGGATGTTTGACCTTTGACTGTCTCCCTGCACCCCCGCAACCCCAACACACAGAAACTCCCCACCTCACCTCCTCCCTGTATCCTGGACAGCTGTCAGCAGGGACCTGGCCAAAGAAAAAGACCCATCTGTTGCCTTCCTTCAAAGGTCAGGGCTCAGGGCTGCCTGTGTGTGTGTGTGTGTGTGTGTGTGTGTAGAGAGAGTGGGAGGGAGGAGGGAGGGAGGCTTCTTTTCACTTGGTTAATCTCTGCTGTTGTTCTCTCTCGCGCTCTCTGGCACACTTCTGAGGGATACGGCTGTTTTAAATGCAGACAGCCTTCATGTCCATGTCTGGTGTGTGTAGTAAGTGCATGTATGGCCTCGTTTGTTTGAAGGGGAGAGTTCCCTTGTGTGTGTGTGTGTGTGTGTGTGCACGTGTGTGTGTGTGTGTGTGTTTGTATGTGTGTGTCATGCATCACATACGGATCCTCATATATTAAGTACTGAGCATATTCAGCACTTAGTTTATTTGTCATTCTAATGTTTTTTTGTGTCTCTCACACAAGGTTTCATGGATGTCATAGCTTCTTTCTCTTGTGAGCCCTAAATGTTTGTTGCGCACCCCAGTTTTTGATAATACTAATAAGATGAATCACACTTTTTTTCTTTTTTTCTTACTCATAATAGTAATTAGGCTATAGATGAAAATATCTCCATAGAACTGTGAGGTTTAATGTAATTTAGGTCAAATGTGGGTTACCTCTATTTTAAAAAGAAAAGAACTGTAAATAAATCACTCAGCGTGAGAGTGAAATACTGAATTATTTTAGGTGCAATATACTGTTCAAGATCCATTATACAGTTTGCAAGAGTAATACATTTCCCAACTTTCTTTTACTAAACCAAAAGATGCCTGTATGTGCTCATATCAGTGTAACTAAATGATTGATTTGACTCCCCATGCTGGTCCACTTTAAAATCACTATCAAAATCTCTTTGTGTTATTACTCAGGTCCAATTCTCCAAATTACAGTAACACCAGTCAATAATTTCACAGATAGATTAGGATAATATGTGATTTTCAAGGATGTTTTAAGATCATTGCTTTGATTGTGGACAAAGATGTCCACGACTGTTTCCATCTAATGTTTGTTACCACATGTGTTTAATGAGGGGTTCTTTGTTCCTACCCATCTCACAAGGAATGAGAGGGTCTATATCTTTGTTCTGTTGACCAAAAGTATGTTGTTTATGATCAGAATAATTGTGTGACTTTGTCATGTATAAGACTAAAACAACTACTCACATGTACAAACCTCACATATCATTGGTCTCCTGCAATGATAAACCAAACACTTTCTAAAGTTCAGCTTTCTAAATCAAATATTTCTTAATTTATAAATTCCATTTTTATCATCATATGTCCTTTAAGAGGGAATATTAAGTTGGAAATTCCCTCTGTGTTCATGCTATTTTATAACATAAATGTCCAAACATTCCTCTGGAATTACAGCATGTGCAACAATATAATATTCCTGCGGCTGATTCGCATGGTTCAGATCTTATCAAGGGAGTAGATTATGCTTTGAATTCATTCCAAGTAGTGCAGCACAGAGTAGGAAGGCCAATAAAACACTTTGACAGGCAGAAACTAGTTTACAGTGAGATAACAAGGGTGTGTGTGCGAGACAGAGAGACTGAGAGACTGAGAGACAGAGAGACAGAGGGAGTGAGAGAGCGAGATTAAAACTAACGCATTAATATTATATAAAGGGATTTAGGGAAAAAACAATGGCTGTCTTTGTGTGATTACTGAGGATCATACGCAAATACATAATCTACCATGTCTAGTGTTGGAAAGAAAGGCAAGAGATTAGAGCCATGGGGGGTAACTACCACGTAAACAGTAGTACAGTGGGTCAGCACTGACAAATCATTATTATTTAATATTGGGTGCAGAAGGCTGTGGGTCAAACTTTACATGAAAGTCTAATTTTGTCATTTCGGTTCAGGACAGATGGATTTAATTCAATTCCTTCAGTTCAAGTTTAATCTTTTTATATATATATAAAAAAAGACAGATAGGGTTGATTATTGATTTTTCATTTTGCCATCCTTGTTTGAGAATAGAATGAGTTGTAGGTTGTGAAGGGGATTCACAACCAAGATAATAACACAAATGTATATTGCAACCACCTGTTGTCATCATCCTAGGCCATGTGATGGCAACTGAGCTATCTTCAGGAAGACGGGGTGAGGTGAGGACTTGTAAGTGGAACCTGAGTTAAACAAGATAAATTGAATTTATTATGTATTTATATATTCATTTATTTGTGCTGTATTTGTGGTATCAACCAGCTTTTAAAAGACTCTTACTCAGCTTAAGCTAACTGTGTAATACTTTGAAAATATATTGCCATTTCTTATAGCACTGTTTTAAAATATATTTCTCAATAATATCTTGTCAAAATCTTTTATTTATTTTGATTGTTTTCTCAAACAAAACCTATATAGAAATCTGCCCCTATTATGCAATGGCCATGTAAGAAACACAATGCTACAGTGCAATGGCTGTACTTCCTGGTCATGAATGATTGATAAAGGTCAGTGTGATAAAACCTTGTATTTGTATTGCAAGGCTTTATATCAAAGAGAGCACTTCAGATACAATTGTGGAAACATTAACTCATGGAAACAGTAAATGTTATGACCATGAACATGAGGCATACCACAAAGTCAATTCACCACTGACACACCTAAAATAGCAACAGGTTTTGCTGTGTGGTTACACAGTGATGCAACATCACAAACATACACTGTTAAAAGCCTTGAAGTATCCTCACTATATAAGCAGTGCAAGAAATACTGTATGTGAAATGAGCTGTGACCTATACGACCTGTCACCAATACTGCAACCTCAAAATGTTCCACCTTTGCACACCCCCTGAAGTGTTTCCATATGTCAACATCAAGCCAATTCACAGGACACAGGTAAGCATACAACGTATATCAACATAGAGTCAAGAAAATGCTGTATCAGCAAAATTAAATGTAAAGCTGATAAAAGTTTACATTAAAAGGGGACCAGTTACTAATATCTGCTTTGTTCATAGTTTCTCATCACATCAGGATGTCAAGCAAAGATAGAACAATCCGATTTTTTTTTTACATTTGAGTGTTCATTTAGCCCGACTTTAATGTCTTAATGTTTCCAGCTCATTCACTATGGCAGAAACCTGTAAAAAGTATGTTTGCATAATGGCCATACTGCAGGTAAAAGCAGCCATACCAGTTGGCAATCAAAGTAAAGAGATATGTTTTTTAGGATGAGGACTAACTGATGTGCTTGGTGAATGTAATGCTATTTGGATAACAACTTTGGCAGGGGTTGTTAGAGTGATCCTGACTGTAAACCTAATACATCCAATAAACAGCAAGCCAGAGACAGTAATGGTTTAGCATTCTGGTATATTGTCATAATCCACCACCTTCCACACAGTGGGGAAATACCACATAGTTAATATACAATTATATCTAACATAACCTGTAGCCCAACAAAATGTAGTTAGCTAATGAAATGCTCCTTGGAGACAACTCTGGTTTGTCTTACATTAGAGCAACAAAAACACTGTTCAGCCCATCCCATAAGTTTTGAGTAAGCAATGTGTTTTTGGTTTTGGCAAGGCTAAAAAAAGACACCACCCTCCAATCTGTTTAAATGGAGAGAATCACTCTTACTATAACACAATACACATCACGTCAGCACACTGAGAAATCAAAAAATTGGCAGGCGGTGCCTAGTTATGGTTGCTGTTTGGAGGAGGGGTTTAGTGAACGGGTGATTGTCAGAATATTTACAAAGTAGGGAATCATTTTTTTTCAAATGCCTTGAGGTGAAGATGTAGTGTGAGTAATGGTTGAGGTGTACAGGGCGGCACACAGGCATGTTGGTACACACATCTTATTAGTATATCATAGATGTGTGTTCATCTGCAATAAATATCTTTCATGTCAGATCAAAAAGCACTTATAGCAACTTATTAGTAAGTTCACACACACACACACACACACACACGCACACACACACACACACACACACACACACACACACACACACACACACACACACACACAAACACACACAAAATCTGTTTACCGGAAGTGCTTTTATAGAGGACACACTGATAAAAAATAAATGAATGCAGTGGTGGAGAGAAAAAGAGGTAAGGGATAAAAGAGGCAGTGGATTGTGATGCAGGGAGAAAAAGAAAAGAGATAAAGAGAGATGTGAAGGAACTTGCCCACAGGGAAGGAGAAAGCAAGAGAGAGTGATGCAGTCAAGCAGCCGTGGGCGGTTTGTGAAATGCTGGGTGATGGTTTGGGGCAATTACAGTGCGCAGTGTGTGTGTGTGTGTAAGTGGTTGTGTATGCATATGTGTGTGGTATCTGCTCTTGTGCCTGCGTCATTACCTTGATTAGACTGCAGAAGGGAGGGCAAGGAAACCCCAGCTCTTTTTTTCCCTTTTCTCTCTTCCTCTCCCTCCCCCACTTTATCTTTCTGTCTGTCTTTCTTTTCTCTCAGTGTGAGTCTGGCTTTCTCACACTCACACATTTCATGTCATAATCACTGATTCTCGTAAATACGTGTGCTCCTGAGTACCTCCTTTGTGTTTTTTTTGCTCATTCTCTCTTTCTGTCATTTTTCTTCTTATTCTATTGATCTCACTTTCTCTTCCATTAGACACACTCGTTTGCGTCATAATGTAAGCACTTGGTCAAATTTGCAAAAAACTCCCCTGAACAAAATATGCCCAACTGCAAGCACCTTGATCTACTGCGGTGTTTGCTGGCTGCTGTAAACAGCACAGAGGAAGTCAAACCATGCCCTTGAGTGACTCTGCTGTGGTTGGATTTAGCAGCTGTGTGAAGGTGTGTGTGTTAGTCAGTGTGTCTGTTGTCTCAAACTTGTCACTATAAAATATCATGTTGTGTCATTCTAATATTGTAGTGTAAAAACTCCCCTGATGACTGACCTTTGAAAGCCCTCCTAGCAAAAGATACAATTCTCAGACTACTATTCATGCAGTTGTTTCTGATAAGCTGATCTTGATGTTTACTAAAACCTGATGTTTTTGTATTTTTTCCATGTGAAGATAAGTGAAGATAAAACAATGTGAAATTTTAAAGTTTGGCATTCACTGATCGATATGGGATATTTCACTTGCATTTATTGATTTTTTTTTGGCCAATTGGCCTAGTTTGGTGGCTCCAAACCAGTTGATTGAAATGTACTTAATTAGCATTTTCTTTTTTGCGATATATCAAAAGTTTGCTTAAAATTCGCTTAACATTAGATGGTAACACAGTTACTGTGTATTGAAACAAATGACAAAGTGAATTTTAGACATGGTGCATCACACAAAGTCAATGCAAAGGCAGGAGTAGACATGAATTTGCCCGGGATAGCACATTGATGTGAAGATATATCTGTTGAAAATGTTTCAACTTGAGCAAAAAATTAGCATGAATCCAGGAACTTTATGAATCGGCTTCATAGTTTTGAAGAGATGAAGGGAAAATGAGAGAGACTGGAGGGAAATAACAGAAAGAACCCAAGTTTCTGGTAAGTTCTGAGTTCAGTCAGAGGCTGAACTGAACACGAACACAAAGGCACACGGAGATACTGTTGACGTATCTGTTGCTAGCTAGTTTACAGCTAATGTACAGATGATTTTGACAGTTTTACTTAAGTAAAACTTTTGTAAAACCAAAACAATAAACTGAAAAATGCTAAAATGTGCCAAGTTGGGTAATGATTCTTGATTGATTGTCACTACAAGGGATGCATTTCGTATCACACAATTGATCCATTGTTCACATTAAATATTGATTTAGTGCTAAAGTGGACCTTTTATATGTTTATATATACTGCAAAAAGAGAGAAAGAAACAAAATGGCAATTCAATCATTCCGATTATCAGGCTTCTTAAGCTCTATCCCCATGCAGTTTCCTTACTCTGAAAAGAGTTCTAGTAAATCAACTCTTCCCAAACATGGTACAACTCAGATACAGCTATGTTCTTACCTGGAAAGAAAGAATGACAAAAGTACTGATGAAAGAGAATGTCAAAGAAAGTGAGAGAAAACATAAAAGCAGACGTGGGGAGAGATTGCGAAAGTGATAGAACCACTGTTTGACCTTCTAACATCCTGTCCTCTCCCCAACCACAGCATCGCATTTCACCTTCAACAAGCCAGAGAGGAAACAAACATAACCTTTCTCTATGGAAAATGTCTGACATTACAACAGTGTCTCATTGCTCATCACTCTTTCTTGTTGTTGTAATTTGTGTAGTGGTGATAATAAACTATTTGTTGCCCATCTCCCGCTTCAAAACCCCACCCACTCACTCTCACTTTCAGATTAATATCGTGTCTGAGAAAACATTTCGGTCTTTGACTGTGACACAGTATGATTTTTGTTCAAATGTATCTCCAGTGTGACATGCCATGGTGCCCACCACATGGTTGTAAATCACTTTCTGTGGTGTTCTTATGGCACGTAATGGAATATGTTGATAGTTTTATAGTTTTCTTTCTTTCTTTCTTTCTTTCTTCCTGACAGAAGAGGCAGACAACAGACAGAAAGAGAAATAAAAGCTGAGGCTAAGACAGTCTGTTTAGTTTAGTGCTGCTGGGGTGCTGCCAGGCAAATGAGAGACCAGCAGATGGCTGGAATGTTGAAAATGCCAAAGATCAGAGGGCAGTGGAGACACAATGAGATTAGAAGGAAAACAGAGAGCAACCGCCCAAAACTGAGCTGTAAACATCCCAGTAAGCTCTGAGGTGTGTTTGTGTAAAGTCTGTTAGAAGAAGAGATTTTAAAGAGATATTGCACACAGTCAGATTTTGTGGTGTTGATCTGTTGCCTTGATTGTCCCCACATGGTCATTTTCTTGAAGAGACAACAACAAATTGATGTGGACCAGAAGATGAGTTGATGGCACACAACAATAACAACACACAACTCATGTGAACTACCCTATGTCTGAAATAGGTTCAACTTACTCCCTGTAGTCTCCTACTAAACCTTTCTTTTCTATTAATCTCAATAGATTTGGAACATTTGGACTTTAATTTGGGAAAATAAAGTATAATTATAAAGAAAGTAAAACGTTGATCACCAGCACAGTGATCAAATGTTGTTGTTTTTTAAAGATACTTTTCTTTGTTCCAGAGAAAGATGGCATTGGAGGTTTTATAGCAATCATGTAATTTCACTCTGAAGGCTTCATCCAGAACAAGAGTCCTGTAGAGCCTATAAACTCACCCCAAGTTTATTTCCTTGAATTGCTATAATTTCACTAAGAGATGAGATGCACTGAAGAAATTAACATGAGAACTGAATTTGTAAACAGGAAATGGCAGCAATTTAGGGTGCATGCATATTCAAACTGAGTGTGGCTGGTTAGTTAAAGTTGCAAAGAGATTTCACAGATTTTCAGGAAACGCTGACTTTTCAGAAACTACGTGGAAGGCACATTATACCCTCAAAACACAAGGCTTAATTTTTTACTATTGAGATAATGCCAGCAGCAAAGAGAGTATGGAAGATATAGGGGGTTGTGCATACTATCAGAACACTACATGGCATTATCTGTTGTTGAGTATGTGTGCACTTCAGGTGCATGTCTGTATATGGGTGGACACGTTCTTTATCACCATGCTTGTGTTTGTTCACCTGTCTGTGTTTTAGAGATAGAGAGAGTTTGTTGTGTCAGAGCTGGTATGTGTGAGAGTGTACTGGAGTGACAATACTACTTTCTTTAAAGCTCTGATGGAGAGGCTTTTATAGTTATTGTCTCACATTGTACAGCTTCAGCTGAATTACTTGTCAACAGCACAACTGAGGCATTGATGGGTTACATTCACAAGAAAGAGTGTTTCATCATCATGTTTTTGTAGAGCATCATACACATACGTTACTTCATAGTGTTCTAATCATAATGGTTCCATCACATAAAAATATGTGATGGATTTTTTAACTCATAGCTTGCAGCAGCAACACAGACAGAGAAAAGACTAAATACTTTCAAAGTAAGCTTTCATTTTACACATGAGGTTGTTTTTTTAATGACAGTGGAAACACAATAAATATTTCACAGCTGAAAGAACTTGAAGACCAGAGAAAAATACGTAGCCATCTTTTCATTTTGGAGCTTCTATTCTCACCACTGGTCCACAGGGAAATCTCCCACTCTCCATATGGCCTGTCCTCCCCTGATGGAGTTCAGGAAGAGTTGGAAGATTGAGGGGATGAGGAGGATGACATCACTAGTGTACTGTCAGATTTTAGGGATGCTTATTCCTAAGACCTATTAAAGTGTCTTTTTGATCTACTGTATGTTTAATTTGACTTCCCTGTTTACACACCTTTTGGACATCCCTTAGGATACACTGTTGGATCAAAAATGCATGGTAACATAGGTGCTACAATGACTTCAATTGTTTATGTAAATGTAATCTAAAATGTGAACAGAATTGGATGTTTCCAGGAAAAGAAAATGACAACAGATGGAATATTGTGAAAGCAGTTTTGGATTAACACAATTCAGGCACACTGGCAAGCTAAACTATCCCCAGAGCATTGTGAAAAAGCCTTTAATACAATTGTCTAAAGGCATATGACAAAATTACTGCACAACGTATTATACAGTCACAGTTAAGAGGAAAAATGAGTCAACATGAGGAGGATGCAGGCTAAGAAAATCAAAAGAACTGTAGTCTTTTTTTTTACTTCCTCACCAAAAACACCATTGTCACAGTTTCCCCTGAAATCTACAAAAGTAACACAGGAAACATGCACATACATATGTTCATACACACAAACAGTACTGTTTGCTGACACTGAGATGTAAACATCATCTTTATCACACTGCTGCGGTCATGGGATAATAGAAAACAGAGCCTGCTGGAGCACAGCCAGCTGATAGAGCAACTGATAGAGCGATCAATATAATCTAACCCAACTGCGGCTCGATTATGATATGTGTATGTTTACACAGAAAGAGAGAGTGTATGAAAACATGTAATGTGGCTGAGCCTTCCCTGCACAGTAAAGCAGCACCATTTATTCTATGTATATAGAGCAGGGTTAAAAGATATATGATACAGTCTAGAATCAATTTAAATAAACAAAATAATTGATATAAGTCCAATAAAATGTCCAAAAAAACAGACAAGCCATAAAGAACAATGGGGACTCAGCTGACTGACAGAAACAGTGAAAACCAGAAAGCAGCGAAATTCTCTGAAATTTCCAGACAATAGACACATACTTCCTGTTTGCTTTTGTACTCTTCACTGTAGCAGCATCCCCTGCTTCCGGTTGATACAGACTAAACAGAGATTCATATTGGTTCAGTGTTATTTTTCAAATCAGTGTTTATCGATATGTACTTTCTGTATATTGGTTATTTATCAATGGTCATTCTTTGTGATAACTGTGAGCTAAAAGTATGTGAATGAGTACAATAATTAAAGTATAAGGTAAAAGAACAGTTGTGGAAGAAAAAAACCCTGAGGAAGTGAAATACAGAAGTTAGAATGCCAAGTGAACTGAAAATTATCAATAGCTTTATTTTTATCAAGCATTATTCTTAGTAATTTCACATAATGTGACTTAGCTTTCGATTTTGTGACTTTGGACACGCTGAACGATTCACTCACACTGTAAACAAAAACATATTTAAATGTTGGAAATAGTGATTCAATTCAGTGTTAAACTTAATGTAATATGGACTTTCACTTTTTTGTTCACTACCCCTTCTCTCTCCTTTTACCTGTGAACACATGACAGCTTCACATTAGTTAGTTACTTGTGGTTCAATTTATGTGTGAGGAAATCTCCCCAGAAGTAAACCAAAGTCTTCCTTTCTCACTGTTTCTGTTATTGCTTGACACATCTGCAGTGCTTAGTCTCTTAAAGTACTGAGGCAGTCTATGAGTGTTTGACTTGTGTCTGTATTATTGCTTGTCTGTGCGTGAATCCCTTGTCTGCTGTGTATCTTACTAGAATAGAACAATACATAACTAAAAGTAGGACATCGACACAAGATATGAATAGATTAAAAGCAAGGAGAAGAAAAGGCAAATTTGAAAAGAAGTCCACATAAAAAGGGCATCACTGATTACATCACCACACTACACAGTAAGTCTGCAGATTAATATGCAGGTGTAAACGCAATTGGGCTTTACCAAACTGTCGATTTACCATAAATAGAACTGCCAATCCTAACTTCAGCCATAGTCAATCTCCCAACAAACAAAAAAGGCAGTTTTTTTTATGAAAGTTAGTGCTCTATTAGTTTTGTAAAGAGTAAGACAGATCATACACACCATTATCATACATGAAGTTATAATTGAAAGGAACTGTGTGTATGACAAGAGAGAGAAAGACAGAGGGAGACACAGAGGGAGACACAGAGGGAGAGAGAGAGAGAGAGAGAGAGAGAGAGAAAGAGAGAGAGAGAGAGAGAGAGAGAGAGAGAGAGTATATCCATGTTGTTTCTGCCTTGTCTAGCAACAGCCAGATAATCTCTAGAGTGGCTGACTGACTGAATGCTGCTATTTTAGCTTTGCGCTGTCTGCATCTATGAATCACTCTGCAGGGTCAGAGCAAAGATGGGGAGAGGGGTTATGACAGTACGACACAATGACAAAAGTAAAATGTCTCTTCTTCTTTTTTGGTCCAAATATATACCAGAGTGTAACTCTGACGGAGGGCAACATGCAGCTGACATAACAGGATCTCATGCCCTAACAAAAGCATAAGTGGAGACCGATGATCTTCTTTTCTCAAAATCATGAACATTATGTATATACGTATGCATAGAAATAGTATGCATGTATAGAAAATCTGCACTTAGTGTCTGTACTGTACTGTACAGTACTTTACATCACTCAGTGTTATTATGATTGCTGTATTTGATACTAATCTCCACACAATACCAGGATACTGACAGATATCCATCAGTGTAAAGTCTAAGTGAAGGTTCTGGACAGTTCAGTTCAGTTCAAATCATGTCATATTAATATATGATAATTCAGAAAGAAGCTGATTGTCAGGTCAGTCAGTGAAAACTGTGAACTGGTGAATATTAATTTCCTGAACGTGATTAAGCATGTGAGGCAATCTGTGTATGTAGGCCAGTTCACTGACAACATTCAGTAGACTCTCATTAAAACACATGAAAACATAGTGAGATAGTAACTGTAGATGTGATAATGTGATAATGGTTGGTCCTCGGTTTAACAACATCTTACAGTAGAGGTTCACAGCTGGCCACAGCTGTTATTGTTTAGACCTGTTACGTTCTGGACCACTGGAGCAATTAAAACGTATTTTTGGAGTAAGAGCTGCAGAGCAGTGTGGGATGTAAACCAGCCAAAAGTGTTCATATTGAGATCATATTGTCCTGGATGAAGATTCAAATGAGACCATCTTACTGTGCTCAAGCCAATAAACAGATCAGTTTACAGTTCAGTTGAAGAAGGAGGGAGACAGAAAGGAGGAGATGGATGATAGGATTCAACCAGCACAGCTGCACTCCCCAAGAACACTTGGGAGACATGGCTTGCACAATGCTTCCCCCTAATGGATAAAATGCATTATTCTAGAGATTTCTGCTAGCTTGGGATTCACATCAGAGTCCATAATAACCAATATATGAAGTGATGACCTCAATACAAACTAGTATGCATAGCTCAGATTTGAATGATGTCTCCTTTTAGTCATCATTAAATTAATGTTTGACAAAAAGTGCATATTACTTGATTCTTAAGGTGGTTTAATTAAAGGGAGTTTCCATGAGCTAGAGAGGACATGTACAGTAGCAGCTAGTTAGTTATGTGACTGATTTTTTTTAAGTTGAAAGATGCTGATTTTGAATCAATTGTGATTGATTTTTAACTAAGGTTAAAACATGCAAAAAATGTCTTTATCAATCTAGAAAGATAACAAGCTAGTTTTTTGCATGATATTGATAATTGTGAATTCTGGGAAGTTCCTTGTTTTGTCATACAGCAACAGATGTCAGTTTTAATAAGCCATAATGTGGCATGTTAACATTAATGTTACACTGATATATTAGGTGAATATTTGGTAATACAATATTCCAATCATGTCTCATGTCTGTTGTGAAGCACATGGGTCCTCTGTACTGTGAGCAATCTCAAAACTGATCTTATTCTGACATCTAGTGGACAAAACCAAAACACTGCAGGTAAGTTGATAGAGGGTCTCAGAGGTAATTTTGTTCATAAATGTATAAATAAATAAATACTTAAAAAAAAATTGTATTCTCTTCTATTCTTAGGAATATGTGAAATAAGTGAAATATTATTTTCTATTTCTGAAGAAGTATAGATACTTAAATGAAAGATGGATCTTGTTTCATGAGGTCACTTTTAAGTGAATGATCTTGACTTCTTAAGATAATAAATTGATTTAGTGAGATTTTCCGGTTATTATGATTTTAATTATTACATTCCACTATTGTAAGGAATATTATTTCCCGTCACGGAGTGTTTGGTGATTTTGTAGCAACAGTTACTATGGGCTGCAGAGAGGACAAAGCAGGTCTGGTCTAAGTAAGGAATATGCCGTAATG
The DNA here is from genome assembly GCF_027409825.1 of Scomber japonicus. Lineage (NCBI taxonomy): Eukaryota > Metazoa > Chordata > Actinopteri > Scombriformes > Scombridae > Scomber > Scomber japonicus. Next base: position 17,296,664 of record NC_070589.1, on the reverse strand, counting down.
GTATCAATGGCAACCTTTTCCACAGCAGGAGCTAAAATGGGCTCACTAAGGGGAAGTAATAATTCAGCAAGTTCATTGACACAAGTATTTGTACCATGTGAAATATGAAATGACACAGCCAATGGCAACAAACCATCACCCCTGGCAACAGGTTGCAAAATGAGTCACAGAAATCACAATATAATGACTATCAAGGGTCACCATGACCCACTTCCAGCCTGATTTCTGTGTAGGTGATTCAGTGTCTTTTAAATTCACCTTTAAAACTCAGCTTTATCTAATTTATTCTTTTTGTTTTAAAACTTTCAGTCAGAATTTAATTTCATATTTTTACTTACTCTATCAACTTGCTCTGACATTTGAATTTTTTTTTTACATTTTGTTTCTAATCATCTGTTATTTTTTGCAAAGCACAATTTTGTCTGATAAATACTATTAAATGCTTCCTCTGTTGTGTTGAACTATTGGCTCATGTGTTTATCCTCGACCTGACCCTGTTTCACCCCTGAGTCCAGTATTTCACTCCTTCTGTGACAGTGAAGATGGGAAGAGGTTGCTAAAGATAGATATGATATGAATATGACACATGAGGATTTCCCTGACAGCTGAGAAACTTCCTGTAGGTCAGCTGATGTGTTATCGCAACAACAACATAAACTTCAGGGCACCCTGCTCAAATGTCAGATCTGCAAGTCTATCATTCTAATACTATATATGAAAAACTAGGCATCAACATTAGAATACCTGAATTTGAGCTAAAACTGAATATATTTAAAATATGCCCTTTTTACTAAATGACCCTGAGAAGGAATTAATGAATGCAGGAGGAGGAGGTCTTTTCAATGCCATGTTAAAGCCATTTGTGTACAATTTGAAAATGTGGTGCCCCCTAGTGATAGTTTCAAAAAATACAGCACAATAACTTAAAGAAAGAAGGATTTTGCATGTTGGCTTTAAGATATTTTTGGACTAATATGAAATAAATACAATAAAGTTGAAGTGGTGATTAATGAAAAAGAAAGACTAGAACAGCACTAAAGACTGACTTTGTAAATTGCCACATGGATGTTTCTGGCCCTTCTTCAGCTGGTGTATGGGCAATCATAATTATGGGCGTTAATTATAGATATCCCCTTGTGGTTTTCGTGTATGACATTCTTTTTTATATCAAATAAGTCATTACCGTTTAATACCAACAAAGAAGAGGTGCAGCTGTCTGTCACTAGGACAATACAATTGCACACATCCATGTGTCATGAACAGAAATTTCTTTGATTTGACAGATTAGATCCATACATCTGGCTTCTTCTGTATATCTGGTCAGGATGATAGGGGAACCTCTCCCCACATGCACTACACAAAAAGCAGGGAAACACAGTGTCAGCAGTCTGTTTCAGGGTCTTAGACCTCTATTGCGTACATCTACAGTTTGCACACACACACACACACACACACACACACACACACACACACACACACACACACAAACCAATATAGTCGTTAAGGTCCTTTGCAAATGAATGGCATGTCCTTTACAGAAGGTAAGTGCTTTACATGCTGCCTCAAAAAGTTTTGTGCCACCAACAAAAAAGGTTTTATATGGTCTATTCAAACAAGAGCTCCCACACACAGACACACACACATGCACAAACTCACACAACTTCATAAGTAGACACACAGACACACATGTACAGACACACACGTACACCTCCCTCAAATGGAAAGCCAATGGCTTCTCTCCTTAAAAGGGGCAATAAATACTTTGTAGCTGTGCCAACAGACAACCCCTCTTTCAGAGTGTCAGCCAGGCTCTGAAAGAAACCAGTAAACAATGGCTCAAAGAAAACATCAGCTTATTAAGTAGTATTGTGAAGATCTACCCCAAAACAAAATCTTCATGTTTTATTCACTGAATATCAGCTTAGACATGGGAGAAAACTGATACTGTGGCTAATTATTATGAGGCAAATCTGCTTCAAATAACTGTCAAAGATAGTTTGATCTAACAAATGTTTGTCTAACACACTCAAATCTAGACTGTCCAAGCTTATACAGTAACAATATTGTGTGTACTGTTCACTTGATATGATTAATTTAATCACTAAAGATCCAGATATAAACACATACACACACATATCTCCACACGAAAAGGGAAGTGAGTCCTTGCTGAAAGCTAAATTGAAACATCTAGCAGTCATGATGCCATGACTTGCCATTGTTTCCAGGTCCTCGTCACAGGAGAATGGGAGAAGCGAGATGAGATGAAGGAACAAGGGGAGAAAGGAGGACTTTGCCACCCATTGGCAGCAGAAAGCGAGAGGAGACTGATATTAGGCGGTCTGTTTTGAAAACTGGTGGACACCCCTTTCCATATATACTCTCTCCCTCTCTCTCTGCCTCATTCTCTCTTACTCACTTGCCCTGCTTCCACCCCCAGCTTCTCTACCCCTCCCTCCTCCTTCCTCCTGCATCCCCCCTCCCTGGGAAAACAGGGACAACAAATTAGCCCTCTTTTCTCGGCAGGGCCCGGGGAGGAGGACACTTGGACAGCCCTCAGAGTGTCCGCCTGGAGTTCCCATGGACCCCTCTTGCCCCTTCCCCTTTCAGCCGGCGAGGAAGCAGTCATTGTGCCAGCACCTGTCTCTGAGGAAATTGGTAAAAGTGATGGCTTTGTTAGCCATCTCCATGACAACCAGGAGAAAAGAGCGGGGGCCAGTGAGCAGAGATTGGGGTAGGAGGGGGAGTGAGGAGAAAGAGTGGGAGAAGGAGGGAGGGAGTTAAGGGGCTTGACAATGGAGTAGCAGTTGCATCCCTTGGCTTTGCCAGCGATCTACGTGAGGATGCTGTGACTTGCTGTGTATGGGATAGGAGTTGGGGGCATTGTGTGTGTGTGTGTGTGTGTGTGCGTGTGTGTAAATGCAGAACATGTAAGTAGCAACCAGTGCAGGAATGTCTACCGACAATTTCTTTCTTTCTCTCTCGCCCTCATCCAAGTGGGTGACATTGTGACATCCACCAGTGAAGCTAGGCAGGAGTGTGAATGAGCTGAAAGCAACAAGGTCAGTCACATCATGTCCATAGAATATCCCCCTTGGAGCAGACAGGACACACACTATTTTAATAATGAAGCAGCAAGTTTCCTTGCTGTAGCCTAACTCTCACAATTATGCCATAAGTATACGGGACATCTTGTAGGAATTCTGGTCATTTTATCACAATCAAATCTGGTGTTGTGCATATATGACTTCATATACTACACAATGATAGAAGAAAATGCAGAGGAGATATTACTGGATCTATCATCTTCATTATCACATAATCTCACCTCCTGTGGAGCTGCATTATTGCTTCATCTAAAAAATTAACTGCTTAAAAATGTTCTCCATGATTGTAAAAATTGATTGACATTTTTTTGACATTTTTGTCATAAAGGAAGAGGGTGAACAGGGTGTACACTGAAATACTCCATTGCATTTGAAGCATGTAATCTAATGCAAGCCACAGCATCACTTTGGCCCATGTTCTCTTATGTCCACTGCTGCCAGTGCAGGTCATGTGTTCAGTCATACATTGAGTTACAGTCATTACCTCCGCTAGACCAGCAGATGGTGCTCATTCATTGATTCTAACAGAAGCAGGACCTCTTCAGAGGCCAACTGCAGAGTCTTATGTCCACATTTTGCAACAGTGGGACCCTAGGTCTCACCTATTGCTTGGAAATGAAGAGCACTCAGCCCTCAGATTCTGTTCCACAGTTATAAGAGAAGTGAAAAATAAATTCTTATTATAACTGATATGTTTGTTAATGATGAACTCCCAGTATTTATCATGAGCATTAGACTTCCTTCGTGTTTTAAGTCAGTATATATCATTCTAAATCTTCTAAATTATAACTAATTCCTTCAAAACACACATAAATGGCCAAATAAGTAAATATTTATTTTCATCTTTTCAATTCATTTTACTTAGTAAAATAGACCACATAGCAGGTTTGTTTGATTCTGTGCATGCGTGTTGTGTATGCGTGCATGTGCGTGCGAGCATGCATGTGAAAGACCGCATTTGAAGGTATGATTGATGACGCCTTCTTGGCACAAAAGGGCTGCATATCAAGATGGGAGGGGGAACAACTATATTAGTGGTCAAGACCAGGAAACTGCTGTCATTCACACAACCACAATGGTGAGTTTGAATCCCTCACATGAAGGAAGTTCTGAGGCTATTCTGGCAATGTCTGATACAGTCTAATACCCAATGAGGGTGGTACTATTTTCACTCTCTGCATGAGGCCTGTGATGTTGGAAAGTCCAGTGTAGATAAAGTAATATAAGTTGTTTTGATCATGTCACAATGATAGAAATCCAACTGTGGCTATAAAAGGCCAGGATGATTTTATGTGGATAAGATGTTCTTGTCTTATTCTACAGTTGTGTTACAAGGTGGAAGGGTGGTAAATTGTAATTTAAATTATATTCAACTATATTTTTAGGTTCACTGTGTATGTGTGTATGTTTGTTTCTAGAGGTAGGGTGTGTTTCTCTCTCTTTGGGCACCAGGTTCTTCCCAGCATCCTGAAGATCTGTGCCTCATAACTCCAGTCTGAATCTTATTTGTGTTGTACAGGTGCCACTGCAGATGAAGATATCATACTGCCACACCACAAATCTGAAGGCATCTTTATTTCAATATGATCTGATTATTTTTGCCACATGACATCTTCTCCCTCCCTTCAATCTTTTCTGTCATTTTATATGTACTAATGTTGCATAAAACAATGCACTTTTACCATAATTCATGTATTTTTAAATGTTCATTTTAAAATGGCCACATGGTCACATTCCATCTTAGTAAGTTACTTTTGCAAACACTTATAAACAGCTACTGTTGGTATGGTGAAAACTACTGCTTAGGATACTGCATGCATGTGTGGAAAATGAATCGGTTGCATCACAGGTTGTTAAAAAAAAGTACAATTCAACTGCACCACATTATCACGTGAAAAGAACAAAAATAACTGAGAAAATAGAAACAACCAAACCCAGTATTGAACATTCATGGTTAAAACAAATATCTTTTCAATTTAAAACAGGATGGGATATTTGCGGCCAGTGGGTCTCAACATCTGGGATGGTCTGGGGGATCAAAGGGGACAAGAAAAACATATTCTATATAGCTGTTTTTCAATTCTATGCTTTCTTTTTGTGAAGTACTGGATATTTTCACTTCTCGGGTCCCTTAAAATATTGAAATTAAAACAATCTAAGAAAGTAAAATCACTCTTTGGTTAGTCTGTAAACACCTCATGGATGCACTGAAGGTGAGTGGGGGGTCAAAAGTATACATTCTTTACTTGTCATGGGTCACAAGTCAAAAAGCTTAGAAACCACCATTGTAGGAATTTTTAAAACTGTAACTTGGTTGTCGCTGCTCTTAAGATGCAACTGTTGTCAACTTTGCATTTAAAAGGGAATACATTTCCCCACCTCATATGGTTTTGATAACAATAAGTTCTACTATATCACTGCAACATCATCCTCACACCTCGTCGACACCCCCTGATAAAATACTCAGAGAGCATCTGATAATGCTGAAACCATTCAAAACTATCCTGTCTTTTATGTGGTGCAGAATTTCCATCTCACATTCTCCTCCAGAACAGAGAATAAAATTTGATAGGCAGCATTGAAAATAATTGGCCCTGTGTACTGGTCCTGTCCTAATACTCTCTGTATATGAATGTCATTCCAAACAGCTCTGCTGAATATTGCCATGTGGGAACAAAGTGAACACGGTGGGTTTACGAAGGCCTCTAAAAGTGTCTTCACTGCTGTCCAGGGGCTGAGATTTATCTCTTCTCCGATGTGAAGCTGCACTACCTTCACTGAAACTAAATACTCTCAACATCTGGAACAGACACTTGTGTGTGCATGTGTGTCTGTGTGTGTGTGTGCAAGCATGTGGCCGTCCTCTTTTTGATATAGAATTCCATGAAATGAAACTTAGCCTCCTACGCAAAATGACAGTATTTCGTACGCACAAGACACAAGAAGCCAGATTAGATATTGTTCTTTCCTCCCTTTTTCCTTCACTCACTTGAAGACACCCACATTTGTCTGTTTTTAAGTGTTACATAATGCGTGTGGGTTGATGTTTTTACATTTAGTAGATACACAGAGACATAGCCACTTGCTTCCCACTCCTCAACACACACTCATCTCAGCCTTTTTTTGTCATGATCTGTTGATGGATTATTATTGATTTAAAAGTGAGCCTTGCATTGACCAACACAGAAGCAATAATTCCCTTCACAAACCCTACTGTCTTCTAACAAAAGCTCATTTTCTGTACTGGTTTCAATCAATCAATACCCTTCTCGATTTCTGTAGATATGACTAAAAATAGTAGATTTTGACTTATCTGACATATTTGTTCTTGATACACATTCAGACAGTTCTCATGTCTTTCCAATCTCCACTGCACTCCGCCTTTAAGTGTGGCCGTTTGGAACAGCTATAAACACTTTAACCTGCTGACGTGGTCGGACAGCAATGTGCATATTTCTGAACCACTGCTTTAACCAGAAAAACAAAAGTTCATTACAGGTAGTAAAGAGTGAGTGCTAGTAATGGTATCATTTGTATCATCATTTGTGTGTCCTTGCATTTGCAAATATGTGTGTGGTCCTGTGTGTGAATATGTCCACATGTATATGTGTGTTTGTTGAACTATTTACTTGTATAATGGTCTTTAAATGCAAACAACTGTTTCCATGTATTTTATAGTGTTTGGCGTTACAGTCCTTTGGGGAAATAACACAGAGATTTGTAAAACATTGGAAAGGCATGGTGTGCAATTTGTTACTGAATTACTTTACTGTTATTGGGGCTGGCTTATTATTGTTTTACAGCTTGAGTATGCTTTACATGCAAAAAAAGAAAAACAGGTCAGTGCCTTATACTTGGGTCACACTGTACATGATGTAGACATCTTTAACATATTTATTGTCTTAGTTTATTACAGCACGTTGGGTAATAATTGAAGGGGCACCATCACCCAGTATGAGTAGAGGGAAACACATGAACAGATGTTTGTCCATCACAGAGGTAACATACAGAGAGACAAGCAAATGTGTATCTATGTTCCATTTTGAATCACTACTTTAGTTTACTTGATCTACATGTCTTTGAACTGTATAAGGAATCTAAAGCACCTGGAGGAGACTCAGATACTCCTTCAACTCACCAGCAGGTTCAAATCAAGAAATGTTGAGGTGACTGTGCTGAACATTGAGCCACATCCTGCTCTGCAAAATCAGAAGTGTTTGTTACTGTTATTTATGACACTTTAAAATATTGAGTTCTATACACACCCCATACAGTTAATTTAATGTAAGTGTCAGAAACAGGCAACTGACTGTGTAGGAATCGTGTGTCTGCATGTGTGTGTCCATCAGTGGCTCCTCTGGGGCTTTTGTTAATGCTGCAGATGTGTATGTTAATGTTCAAGTTTAAATGCTCTGGTGCTCAAGGGAAAAAAAGTCAGGGAAGGAATTTAAAAGTGTGAACATCTCTCAAGTTTTCTTTTTCTGATTGTGTGTCAATTTGTTGGATGTATTTGGTCGAGCAATTTTCTTCATGTGTAATATCAATAATTCTTTAAAAAACAGCAACTTTCTACATACTGTAAACACAATATGTCATCGATATGAACTAGCTAACACTTTGCTTTGCACACCATAATTGATGCAAGCTCTTGCATAATGATGTAAGTTTGAAATTGTATGTGTCACTACTACCCAAATAGCAGCCTTGTAATGTTTGACTTTTAACAGCATGAAATTAATTCATTTCACATAGGACTGCTATTTACTCTCAGTTCTTTTTCTTTGATTTCTGGATGGTAGTGGAAAGTATTGTGCCTTTTTTCTGTTGTTGTAGTGTCCATACATGTGTGTGTTTCACTCTCCATTAGGGATACAACCAACAATTATTTTATCACTTTGATTTGGATTGATTTTGAATTGATTTGATTTGGTCCATAAAATATCCGAAAATGGTGAAGAATTTCTTAAAGCCTTAAAGATAACAACTTCAAATCTCTTGCCTTGTCCAACCAAAAGACCATAACCAAAATATTTTAGTTTAGTGTCAGATAAGACAATGAAAGCAGCAAAAATTATGAATTTCCCACATTTATCTCCCCTTTGAATGTCTCTATGTCAGTGTTCCCTAAAAGTTCAGATCCAGTGAATTACCCCAGACATGATTTTTTTCATTCTCTAGCTTTCTTTTTTTTTTAAAGACACATTTTAGAAGTAAGCATGGGTGCTTACTTCTAAAATCTCCCCCCGTCTCTCTGTGTATCTCACGCATACACACACACACACAGACACACATACACACACACACACACACACACACACACACACACACACACACACACACAATCACATATACACACACCGCAGCTCACACACGAGCAGACAAACACCTTAACCTCAAACCTCATGCTAGGTGCAGACAGGACCACACATACTGTCTCACACACAAAATGTTTGGAATGCTATAAACATTTATTTCGGTTGAAAAGAAGATTTTTGTGTGTGTGTGTGTGTGTGTGTGTGTGTGTGTGTGTGTGTGTGTGTGTGTATGCGTGTGTATGCATTTGAAAGGGAAGGAAAGTTTAACTACAGATGTAGGCCACCAGACAGAGAGAAATCGAACATGACCAAATATTTGGGGTGTGTTGTCCATAAAACAGGACAGGTTTATACATAACAAGAGTGAAATCCATTGCTGAATCATTGTTTACCCATGAAATATTTCAAAAGGACATCAGCAGTGAATTACCAAAGCACCCAAGATTTGTGCTCGCTGGCCCTCTGGGACACCACTACAGAAGAGGAGCTTGAAGTGTATTTTGCAACATAGAAGACGTTTCCATAAAGTGTATGAATTAATGATAATAATCAACATTCCCAATTCGTCAGTATTTTTCAGTTATTTGTATTACATCTTCAACCTTGAAAATGTATTTTGTCTTTGCATTCGACAATAACATCTAAATTCTAAATATCCTGGCATCCTGTTTTTTTTTCCTTGTAAATAAATCCAGTGAGTAGCTCTTGGTAACACAGACTAAGAACTAATATTATGTTACATCAGACAGACAAAGACAAAATTGGCAAAATAGACTTTTATGAAAATATCATATCCCACACCATCAAGTTCTTTCCAGTTGGTGGCCCTGAACAATTCAACACTGTTGTGTAATAGTCTAATATTAGTATTAATCAACATCATTTACTCTGAAATGTGGTCACATTTTTTTCAATGTTTCTTTTTTAAAATAAAGCTGAAAGAAGTGTTTTCCTAAGAGAATAAAGGGTTTAATAAGCTAATGTCTATATGTATCTATCTAAGCCTGTGTGTGTGTGCATGTCTGGATTTGCCCACTGTGGTTGAGGGACCTCCCAGATAGTGGACAGTCCATCAGACAGAACATGGCCACAGAAAGACACACATTCAGACACACACACATACACACTTACCAAGCAGCCCAATGTACAGGCTTAAAGCCAGTCTGTGCTCTTTCTTAGCTATCATCAAAACACACATTTCACTTTATGTGTGTATGAAGAGGACAAGACTACTTTTGCATTACCAATATATTTCACAAACAAAAACTGCATCAGGGTCACATCTATTTTTACCATATAACCTGAAACTTTTACTCAGCACTGCTACACAAGAGCTGCTACTCGCTTCATTCACCAGCTTGTGAAAACATATTGTGTTGCCATCAAATATAACTATACAAGATACAAGAACAGACAGAGCAAAGCAAAGCAAGCAAAGAGACAGGTGAATGGACAACACACGCAGTAAGAACATTAGAAAGGCACAGAGTTGAGACAAGAAGCTTACAGAGAAACGTGCCAGTGCCTTGCGGCAGGGAGTTGCCCAATTTTTCCCACTCTGGCTTTTCAAAACCCAACCCAGATATTTCCTGGTTCTGACACCAGCTTGGCTCTCGGATCCCTCCTGCATGTGGAGAGAAACAAGAGAAGAATTACTCCAACTGTGTTCAAGTGAAAAAGAATGAATTTCAAGGTCTGGTGACGCAGACAGTTAAAGTTTAGGGTGAAAAAAAAATTGCATTTATTTGTGAAAGTTCCTGGAAAACATGCCTCATATCACAGTTGTTTGGGTCAATGACACTTAACGTTTTGCAGCTGGTTTTGAGTAGAGATGGTGTACAAATCTGGTTTTCAGATTTTGCTACAGCAAGACAGTGACTTGTATCTTGTAAAATCTTACGTAACAAAAGAGTGGTTGTGCATTTCTGAATCTTAGTAAACAACAAAGAAAAATACATTGCCATTTCCAGTAATGAAAATACCCATATAAAAATGCACTGTATAAATCCGCTAATCAGCTAAATATTTAGGGTGAACAGTGAAAGAAAAAATGAATGAACGTCTGAAAAGGAATGTCTTTTTACACTAAATGAATGTCTGCAGTATTGTTAAGCAACAGTGCAGTGAGACATCTTTATCTGTGGCTTTTGTGTGTATGTTTGTTAATCTCTGACATTGGATGAACAGGCCTGTTTTGGTTTCCACGGCAGCCGTGAGAGCCCCACAGTGCACTGGCCCTGGAAGTGGCGCAAACACAAACCACAGCATAAGTGTATGTACGTGTGTGTGCACAGGCATATGTGTTTGAGGCCACATTTGTATGTGTGTGTGTGTGTGTGTGTTTGTGTGTGTTGCAGTGCCCACCTCTAAACTCAGAGGGAGGCTTCACATACACACCCATGCATGCACACTCACATACACACACTCTTGCCTTGGCTCTGCTCTCTCCCTGGGTGGTCTGAGCTGCAAATGTTTATGATCTAAACCAAGCTAATCCAACTGGCTTGTTTCAGTGAATTGAGAATGATTTACAAGACGCAGCAACAGGGCCAAGAAGAGAGGAGGAAATCAGAGGAAATCTTAGGGCTTCGTTTCAATTCACTCTGTGACTAGACCTACACACTCTTCTTCACGTCTGTTTGCATGCCTATCTCCATCTGGTTCATTCTCAGAGCTCTAGTATTCTGTGTTTGTGTCTTTTTAATCTGCCCCCCACTCATTGCTTAGACGGATGGCTTTATTTGACAAATTAGGCAGGCTTTGACGATATGCAAAATACAAGGGATCAGTGGATTTTCAATTGCCTGTGAAGTCTCTCACCCTTGTTCTTGGCTCTTTTTTCCCTACAGAAAAGAGAGAATGAAAATATTGATTACAATCTGTCCCTTTCTTTATACACACGCTTTACACTTATGGTGGAACAGCATTGTCTTTCTAAGGAAACAAAAACATCTATAGCAGCATGTGAAAGGAATAAAGACACTATCATCCATTGCCAACCTTTTGCAACATCCACACACACATTTGCATCTTGGCATGTGAGCTTTCACTGACACCAGTAAACTGCAGACCAGTTCTCCAGTTTAGTTATGTGGAATGTCTTGCACACATCAGTGCTCTGTGGTAGACCAGCCAAGCAGTAATCTCTTTAAGTGTCAGTGGTTTAGGTTGACTTTTATTGCAGCATTGCGTTTTTGCCAGATCCCCCTTTTTTATGAAGAGAGAAGGATGCCACCTTCACACTGACAACACCTTGTAAACTGGGCGGGTGAGGAGGAGAAACAGAAAACCACAAAGGACCTTTTGTTGCTTTAGCACACTAGAAAAGAAAATCTGTTAGATTGTATATGATATATAATTCTATTCATGTATTTAGAAATGTTAGCCTGTTAGTTCAGTCATTTCTTGTGGCCTTATTTTTAACTTGTTGAAAAAATGAATGTCCAAAATCAGTTTAACTTCATGGGCTATCAGATGATCCATATGTTGCTTTTACATATATCACATTGCAGTTGCATTACGAGACAATTTTTCCCATCCCCTGGTATAAAAGTATCATCTTGATTCATTTTAATATTCAATATTGCATCCTGAGTCAAGTTTATATTGTAGTGTCTCTCAGCAAGGCGACAGGATGTTGACTGGCTTCGCTTGCACCTGTGGAACCATCTTTCAGTTTTGGTCCGGGAGGAGGACATCCTCTCTACTATTAAAAGTAGACTTATAACTTTCATTTTGATCATAGTTATAGTTAGGGCTGGCCCAGGCTTGCCTTGGACTAGTCTCGAGTTATGCTGTTATAGGCCTAGAATGCCAGGGGACTTCCCATGATGCGCTGAGCTTCTATCTCCTCCCCCCCTCTCCATCTGTGTGGATTCATGTACCATTAATGCATGTTACTAACTTGGCTTCTTCCTGGACCATTTGGCTATGGCTCGGTTATTGCTGGTGTTGTACTTCTCTGTGTATCTCTCTCTCTTCTTATCGTCCTTTCTCTCTCAACTCAAGTGGAAAAGGCAAGTGGCCCCCTACTTGGAGCCCAGTTGTGCTTGAGGTTTTTCCTGTTAAAGGGGAGTTTTTCCTTGCTGCTGTCGCCAAGTACTTGCTTATGGGGGAATGTTGGGTCTCTGTAAATTAATTAATTAGTACAGTCTTGACCTATGTGAAAAATGTGTGAGATAACTTATGTTGTGATTTGGCACTACAGTATATAAATACATTTGGCTTGACTTGACTTTATTAGTAGGCAGTACACAGGCTACTGTAGGCTGTAGCCAACACCAAAACAACAAAACCTGTCTGCTTTACCATCTGCTCTCTGCAGTAGCATCTCTCTGGGTGTTAAACTCTTTCTCCCTAAACTAACAAGAACAACACAAAACATCCTCCGTAACTCTCTGACGATCACAGGTGTGCTATCTCACCCAAATCATTGTCATAGGTAGCTGAAATGACTGACAGGTGCCACAGCTGTCAAGCATATAACATGTTCACTGACATTCTGGAAATCTCAATAACTACAATAAATGGTTCTCTTTACCTTCACCTCCACAGTGATCCACCGTCATCTCAGCTGGAGTCTGGATCTCCATGACTAACATAAGATGGGTGGGGAGCAGGAAGTAGAGTCCTGGGCAGTAGACTAGTATGCCATAGAAATCTCAATAACTGCAATCAACAGTGCTTTTTACCTTAGCTGAACTCTTATGTCTCAATACAGTGACAGTCATAACATAACAGTTAACACTAGTATGTCACCCAGTCCATTACACTATGTATAGCTAAAAGCACTATTATAAATAAATACACTTAAAAATAGTTCTTATCTTAGGATATACCCCTCATGCTAATATTTGATAATTCACTCTGTAAAGCACAACTGATACTGATATGAGTGTCATTTGCTTTGTAGGTATTTGGTCATGAACCAAAGTATTGAACAAATTGACATTTTTACCTTATGATGGGGCTAGATGAAAAGTTAAGGGTTTACTGAATTTAATGTCATTTTATTCTAAAATCCATTCAACAGTATAGTCAAGACATTTCACTCAACTCCACAAATGTCAACCTCATGCTGGTGCTTGAGGAAAAGTCAGGGGATCTCCAAACATTAAGATAAATCATCTGGGAGCAATGAATACCTGCACATGCATTGTGAATTTCATAGTAATCCATCCAACAGTTGTTGAGATTTTAAAAAGCAAAAAAGGTGTGCTGCTATGGTAATAAATATGGTCATATTGTGAAAAATGCAGGAGCCAGTCCTTTACAAGTCTGATTCATACATAGGTAATAAAAGTCGACATATTTCACCAGCTAGAGTTCCTATTTAAATGTAACATCAGAACCTTTTACGTGCTTAATCATGCATTCATCATTTTGGTATTCATCTGGTCTGTCAAAACATTGATATATAATGGTGTTTCCCATTGTTATATTTTCGTGATCTTCTTCAAGAGAAAGAAATTGCAACAGCATTGTTTTGGACGGTCCAATGCCAAGCTTTATCAGCTGAATCAGTCAACCTATTCTACAGTTCCTGTAGAAGAGACAGTGTAGATAATATATTATAATAATTTATAATATGATGTTCTCCTCCAGTGCAAGTTGATGTATACACAGTATTAGGTATTTGATTTGCACATCAAGTAATGAAACTATTCCTTATTAGACGTGAGCTATCGGTTGCCTGAAAAAAGCTCAAGTTGAGTGTGTGTCTATTTCAAAGTGTGACTGACATTTTACAGAGTAACAGCACCACCACACAACATGACCTAAATGTGAAGGAAATGTGACCATGAAGACTTTCTACTGTTTGTTAAATTGTCAATTAATTCTTTTTATCAAATCTTTGATCACTTCTCTCTCAGCTGTATCCCTCCCCTACAACTCTTCATTCTCACCTCAGTTCTTTTCCCGCCGTTACTTAGAGATTACTTTTCCAGGAACCTTTCTCTCTAACCTATTTTGACTTCATCCTCTTCCAACACTTTGACCCTGTCATGGTTTCCTCCTTCCGTTATGATTTTATTTCAGTATTCTGGCATTCAGGGAACAACAGACAGAAAAGCTTGGTTATCTCTTTTTCTCTCATTCTTCCCTTCATTCTCTCACTCTTCTGGCTTCCAGCAAGCAGCAACGAGCAGTCAAGCTCATCTCCTGGCCAGAGCAAACAAAACCAAAGCCACATTCCCCGAGCTCAATTTGCTGTTACGTCTCAGCTCTGTGAATTGGGAGTTTTCAAGCTTGACGTCTGGAGGAGTAACTGGGTGGCTTGTGGCTGCTAATCTGCTCACACCACTTTGTGTGTGTGTGTGTGAACTCGAGGAATTATGTCTACTCCAGTCCAAAAAAATAAAACAAATTGTGCACTAAAAGCTGTATTGGTTATTCAGTCGCAAAGAGCAACAGACAAAAGTTGTCTCAGGAAATTCTATGGTTACATACAATCTGGAGTGCCCTCTGCATCCTCTTTATGTCAAATTGGAAAGTTTGAATCTCCCCCCTCTTGACAGAAATTTTGAGTACCAAATGTATCTTACAGAGTGTGAATTAATTTATAATACTATAATCTTCTCATGTCATCAAATTATTAAATGCTCATAATGTGTCACCCTGATGGTTTTTGTGTTTTGGTGTGTCCTTAGTTTAATTCAATGTTATCACTATATTTACATTGTATATGAGCTCATATGGTAGATTTTAGCACGTTTTACATATTTAATTAATATTTTTAATGTATGTTATTATGTTTAATATTTGTAGTTGTGTTCAAGTGTGTGTTCGTTCTATATTTAAAGAGACATCTTTATTTTTATTTTGTTGAAATAATAATTATCATTGTCAAAAAAGTATATGGAAAACAAATGTATTGTGTTAGCATCAGCAAGGTTTTTGGTTCAACCTCAGACGTATATTGACCGAATATTTTATCATTTTAGCTATAATGATAAATACATTTAAAAAGTTCTCTTCTCTTCTCTTTGTAATTAAAACTCAATTGATTATTCTATTTGATTTTATTCTAATTATGACTATGTATTTATTCATGCATTTTTCCCCTTTGCTCCTATATACAGTATGTATGTGCTGTAATTTTAAATGTAAGTGTAACCGTTGTATTTTATTGTACTGTGTTCTGCACCGTAGGAACCACTCTACGCAGGAAGTAGTTTCCGAACACGGACATATTTCACTGAAAGCCCCCAGATGTCATCATACGATGCAGGCTGTTCTATCTGGTCTATCAGCATATTTAGCCAGTAATTAAAATTCTGCCCGTACCGCTTGTATTAGGAACTGTTTGCATTTCACAGGACGTGTCCAGCTGCATATGAGCTGTCTCCGAATCAGTGGTATCCTTTGCTGCTCTGTGCTAGCCCTTAGCTAAGTGCTAACAACAGTGACAGCAACTTTATCTACATGCGTCTACCATCGCTGTCATTTTCAGAGGCAGACGATCAACAGGGATCCAGGAGACACTAACAGGTACGTTTTGACTATTTTTTCAGGCATTATCATTGCATTACATTACACTATGATCTTAACGTTTTGTCAGTGACATGTTGTAGAGTCAATTAGCCATGCGCCTAACCTAAGTTAGACCATATGTCATCAGAAAGGTGTCAGTCAGCCGTAGTTGTTGTGCTAATGACATGCCACACTTTAACATAACGAAGAAACAGTGTTCTAAATTCTGCTGGGATCGTAATTTACGTGCCCTATGCGCAGGGTTTGGAAGGTTATGGGTTATGGGTTACAGATGACTAGTTACCCTATATAAAATGTAATAAGTGATGTAACTATTTCAATTACTTAATCAAAGTAAGGTAACATGACATTTGATTAATTTCTGATAACTTTTCTAATAAATGTTATCAACTGTTACGGTAAGTGTACCCATTTACCCCACTAAAATCTAAGTTCAGGTGTTTTTCATGGATACTGACATGATACATTACCGGTGTTACAAATCAACTGGTTTCACGTTAACTGGTTACCTTTGTTTGTAAACGTTGGGCCTCTGTCACTGCGACTGCAGATGTTCCAATCACGGAGAGAAAACGTAGCTGGCCTCGCGAATGCCTGAATGTACTTCCATATATAGGCTATCTGATGATCTCTTGCTCCACCTGGTTAATCCAAGCATGATGCTTCAATACAATTCAGTACAATTGTGGGATCCGAAATACTTGTCACCATATTCTGTATTCATCTCCAAATAAAAGTAAATAAACAGAAAGTCACCGGACAAGGGATTTGATACCAACTGCAAAACCACTACAGCTTGGTGTTTAACCATTAGGACACACAACTACACACCCATCAGCTGTCACACGGTGATATAACAACTGCTGAAGTACAAACTTCCTTGGCCAAATTAACTTGTGACCACTGTTATTGCAATGATAGCCACCTTACAGGTCCAGCTTGTTGCACCCCTGAAAAACATTTCACAATGATCAAAGATCACGTCTGGTAAAGGTGGTCGAGGAAAATCACGCATTTGATGTTTTGGACACGTTTACGCCCGTGTATAGTAAATCATGTTGGAGCAACAGTGTGTAAAATAAAACTATTTGAAGTCGAAGGGATATCAAACAATCTTCATTTGTAGCCTATAGCACCAAATCACAACAAAGTCATCTCAAGGCACTTTACACATAGAGCAGGTCTAAACCGTACCCGTCAGGTTTCATTTTAAAGAGACCCAACATTTCCACATGAGCAAGCACTTGGCGACAGTGGCAAGAAAAAATTCCCTTTTAGCCTTGACCGGTTGGCAACAAATATAACAATCCTATCTGACTAAATAGCCACAGGAAACAAAAATGAACTTTTAGGCTCAATTTCATATTTGGTCATATTGCTTTCCTCACTCCACTACCCATCCAACCATTCAGTCCACACTTCCTCAAAACAACAAATGATGTGATGAATAATATTATAACTGAGTATGCCAATATGTGTTGATTTGTAACATTGGTCAAAAGTTGTAGAACACCCCAATTTTTCAAGCAGTTCAAGTCCAATGAATAGCTTGAAATGGTCAGAACTACCTTAGGAAAAAAGACAAAGATGCTTGAAAACATTTTGTCAATAACAAACTGGAAAAATTGGGGTGTTCTAAAACTTTTGACCGGTAGTGTATATAAGGGACATTATTTCCTTCAAAACAAGATTCAGCGCTCATCTGAAATAGTATTCGTTACTTCATGTAGATTTTGGAATATAAAATAAAGATATTTTATGAAAAGTTAAAAGTCTACCATGGGCTTAATTGGTACTATGGCACCATTTAAGCCCATGACTGCTTCAAATGAGCCCATGTCATGATTTATTAACATACTATTTCAAAAAATATTGATTTCAAAGAAAGAATTAAAAACAGAAACGTAACATGTTCTTAGACAGGTTGTTTAGCTTTAAGTGGCAATGTGAATTGATTTCATTGGCAATTACTCTATTACTATGCCTAATATATGGATGCTTGGATAATGTGACATGAGTCTGTGTATCTTCTCAGAAAGTACAACATACATATTGAAGTAACATTACGCAAGTCTGTTACGTTGTGAGTACCAGTGCTGCATTAAAATATTGTCATGAGTGCATTACCAAAATAGACACAGACACTTTAAAAGGCTGTTACTGCTCATATATATGTATATATATATATGTATTTAGTATTTTGGGGAGAATAGTTTAGGTTAATAAACCCTCTGTAACTATTTGTATGTATTGCCTGTAGATCTGTTTCATATTCCTATTTACCTCTCATTGTCTTCTTGTGTTGCTTTAATGCCATATTTTCTCCTTGGATCAATGAACTCTTATTATCTTATCTTACATAATGGTATTTTAATAGTCTTCCATATAATGCTAGAGGAAAAACCACTGCTCACAACAACAGACAAAAAGAGAGTTGCAGTACATGTAGCTGTTGTTGAAGTCCAGCATGTACAAAAATAGTTTTTGCACATCCACATCAATGAGAATGGAGGTCTATTCTTTTGAACCTCCATGCTCAGCAGATAAGACTTACATTCACCCACTTCTATGACTATGCCTCCTTCAATGTCCAATAGACATTCATCTTTTATGTCTTTCAACTTGTCAATGACAATGAGCGTCATTTACTTACATAGCTGCATTAGATTCCCACTTACTAATACTAAATCTGAGTACATCAGCAAAACCAAAATATACACACATACATACACATTATGTAACCTTGTATGTGGATACACACAACATATATTAATATGACTCATGGTCAGTTTCCTATACAGACTGTTGTATTTTATTTGACTTTAATTATCTGCCTATGTTCTCTATTTCTTAGCCATCCCTCAGCAGACATTATGGAGCTACAAGCGGTGTTGATGGCAGCTGGTGGGGGTTCTCGTATGACTGATCTGACATACAACACCCCCAAACCAATGCTGCCTGTTGGAAACAAGCCCCTCATGTGGTACCCGCTTAACCTGTTGGAGAGAGTCGGCTTTGAAGGTGAGAGCTTGATTTTTATACCTCCTTGCCAGCAACATTGTTTTAAGATTGTCCATCTGTCCATCCCATTCTCATGAACATGACATGTCAGGATCACCTTGAGAGTATTTCTTCAAATTTGGCACAAGTCTTCACTTGGACTCAAGGATGAACTGATTAGAATTTGGTGGTCACTGTGACCTTACAAAATAAATTTTTGGCCATAACATGCAGCCTGAGTCTTCCATAAAAGGCGTGCCTGCAGTTTTATGTTCCAACCGATCAAGAGCACACGATTCAACTGTCTGAAACTGCAGCTATATGGCCCTTTATGAAATAGTTTGGACACCTCTGGTCTAATAGGATACAATGATGAAGTGATGACATTTTATATCCAAAAGGTCAAAGGTCAACTTTATTGTGACATCATGATGTAGTACCAAAACTTGTGACCATATTTCACATGTGATTGGATACTGAACTGGTGACGCTTATCTTGGTGCCCGCCTTGAAACTGTGGTGATTGTTTAGATCTTTTGTGCTGTCGGGTTGAAGATGTGTATGAAGTAGGGATGGGCATTTGAAGAATATTCCTTGATCAATCACTTAGAAAATGAACAATCAATTATCAATGAATCATTATTTTTTTATCTTAAAAATGCTATGAAAATTCAAAATACAGTGTGTTGCTCTTCAGTTAAATCTGTATCCCAATAACTTATAGTCCAACAACAATCATCTTAGACAAGACAGTTAAAGTTCAATTGTTTAACTTTAACAAAAAAGATACACTGCGCTCCTAAAAGCAGCTGAGCCCAAGGACCACTTCACATATCAATCGCTACGGCGCTCTTAAACACAATTGAGCCTCTTTTAGAAACAATTCCAAAAAACAATCAAATCTAACAACTTAATCAAAAAATAATATTACTCAGGGCTGACAGTTTTTGCCAAAATGTAACTTTAAACAACTTCAAAATGCACCCAGCTGAGAGAGAAAGAGGGAGAGTAAGTGAGAGAGATGATGTTACTTCACAATTCTGCTTATTTAACTAGAGCCTCATAAAACAACAAGAATAACTCACCTAAAGGCCACAGTGGAGACTGTCCAATCCTAACAAAGTAAAATAACAGCAGCCTACTGATTCTTGTTGAGGAAGATTAGCATGTTAGCATGCTCAGTGGTCAGTCAGTCCAGCAGCTGAAAACACGTCACGCTCTGAAAGGACCGAAGTAGCCGGGAACCTATTACTAGCCCGGGGAACCTGGCCAAGGTGCAGGGTTTATAATGAACTAATGGGTTAGTCCTACGCCAAACTTCACCGTGACCTCTTCATGTTTACGTTTGATATCTACGGCAGCTCGTGGGTATCTTAGCCGTTTTCTCTGTCAAATATTGCCCCCTGTTGGTAAGATCTCTCATTGCTGCCACATAGTGACATGTATTGCATTGCTTCAAGACTTACACTACACTACACTACACTACGCAACACAGAAAAAAAACAAAAAAAACTACGCTGTGTAAGTCACGTGACTCCAGCCCTTCCATCAAGTCTGCGTTCACTCAAAGCGGAGCCATGAGCGAAGCTGATGCTGCCGACATGGAGGAGAGGAGCACAAACACAGAGCCAACAAATCAACTCGAGTAGCTTGTACCTAAACAGAATGCCATGTCCATTGTTTGGGCACATTTTGGGTTCAGTGCAGACAACATTGAATAGAAAGAAGTCAAGTGCAAATACTGCAGTAAAACTATTTCAGTGAGCCACGGTAACACCATCAGTTTGTTAAATAAACAAAGCAACTGTCACACGCATTTACAAATGCCACACAATATGCAAAGGATTCAAGAAGATGGAAAGAAATATCTGACGCCATTGCATAGTACATAGTGAAAGATATGGCTCCCATAGATACTGTGGAACATAAGGGGTTTAAACATCTCCTCAAAACCCTCGATAAAAGATGCATGGTGCCATTGCGAATTTTTTTTTCCCAAACTGCGCTGCCTACTTCAAAGTGTTTATTATATGTGTTACATCAGTCTGGACAGACATGGATGTAAACTGCAACTTGACTGGTTGGCGGAGGCATACAACTGAAAGGCGGTATACTTCTGATCTCTGTTACTATAGCAACTATATGTACCTCTCTTATTACTACTACTCTTGTCAGGTTCCTGTGATATTATAATTTATCAGGTGGTGTTTTATTAGTTTGAACAGTACAGTGGAACTAGACATCTGAAATCATTATGATACTTTCTCCTGTCATCACACAATGTCACATTTTGTTAATGCTATTCAAGAATAATCAGATAAATGATGGATAAAAGATTAATTTACAAGTACAACATCCTGTCAGCCAGGTTGGGCACTGTAACTTTTCCTTTTTACACAGAGTTAAGTGGGTTTGATGGTAGTGTGAGCTGTGAGACCTCCATCCATACTACGTGTCAGTGGCAGGGGCGGAAAGTGTTCCAGTAATGCTCTGGTATTCTTGGTTTCCACATAAAATGTAAAGAAGCAAAAATACAGCCTTGTGTAAGTTTATGTGGCCCACTTGGAAAACTAGGAATGAAAGATGTGCAAACTTCATTTCAGCATTAATGTGGAAAAGAAAACTATTAAGGGAAAAAAAGCATGTACTCAAACATAAAGACTATGGCTGTTAGTGGTTTAAATGTTTAGATTTGTCACTATAAGACCACCAGGGGATCCCTTAAGAAATTCTACAAAACTTGGGACCCATTTCTTTCTTATGCACAACATCTACTGTCATCCAATACCCCTGTCTGATTAGATTTATTTGAATTTTCTTTTTCTTTTTTTAAATTTCTTTTCTTTTTCTTTTTCTTTGTATTGTTATTTATTTAATTTATTTATTCATTCATTTATTTTCTTCTTATTATTGTTATTATTATTTATTTTATTTTATTTATTTATTTTACTTTTCTTCTCCTTCTTTGACCCATGTCAATTTGTGTTGGTTGTAATTAATAGGACACACTGGGACTAGGAGTTGGGTGAGGGTATAGGAGGGGTGAGTCGGTGGAGGGGTTGATCAATAAACACACTTGAAAAAAAAGAAAAAAAAAGAAATGATCATACAAACTACAATACAAATTTTGACTTGTCAAAAAAATACACCCAAGTAATTTGTGTCAATCTGAACCTATTGTTTATTGTGATGTTAAAGTCGCAGGGCAACCAGAGACCGACACACTGTAGCTCTACGGGCAATTTGTTGTGATAAATTGCAGAATGTAATGATACAGCTAGTCCACATTTCCTCCACTTTCCTGTACAGCTTTGACACACATGCAGGCCTATAATGTGATTCTTAAAGAGAGATTTTCAACATCTGGACTGTAACTGACAGCATTTTCTTCTATAAATAAGTCAATCGTAAAGTTTGTCACTGGTGTTGAAACATATTGAAAATAAAATAAAAGGAATCGTTTAATTCAAAACAATATGTGCAAAGTTACTATATTATAATAAAAACTAATCTTAATACTTTTCTCCCACTCATGGTTAGTGGCAGTCATGCTGTTTGGTGCTTGGAAAAATGCACCGCTCATTTATTTTATTTAGTATTAAGTTTACAACTGTTCTGTTTTTTTCTAGACGTACTTTCACCAGCTTGTCAGCACATCATCAGCCATTGTCAGGTGTGCATTTCCTGTCTAGATTTACAATCCAGACTTTTACTTCTTGTGCTGCAGCATTCAGAAGTGGTCCAGAAAACTCCAGGCTAATAAAGGGATTTGTTGCAGTGTGCTGGTCTTGCCAGTAAACAGGGTTGTTCATTATAAAGACCTGTAGCTCGTCACTACCCTAAATAAAACTATGTTTCTATACATAATCGTCCTGTGTGGCCAGCAGTTTATGGTGTGCAGCCAGTTAGCCAAAGCCCTGCAATTTGGTTTTACTAGGCTGACACAGCTATAGTGAGCGAATGCCTGGTAGAAAACATTTTATGCAGACAAGCCTAATGAAACCAGACGGACATTGCTATATTTTAGATTCATGAAGTGGCCCTGGTTTATGTTATTATCAACTTCATAAAGAGTGGAGCAGTGGTCATAACTTAATTTAAGGTTTTGTGATGTGTAATAGTCAAGCAGGCATCTCATTTTTTTAGACTTTATATTGATTAAGACATTTCTCTTTGCATACAATGTTATCAGCTTTGTTTGAACACAAATAGGAATCTAGGTTTGGGTAAAAGGACCAGATGATCTTTCCTATTGAATAAATTATTGCTGAGAAAAGACCATTATCTTTTTAATTATTATTTTTTGTTTTCTTCCAAATGCATTTGTAAGATACTTTTAAAATATAGTGAACAGAAGTCTATGATTGTACTAAATGGCTTGTTTTTACTTCCAGAATGAATCATTGATGCATTTATTAGGGATGTGTGTGTGGAAATAACAATATCATTCTAGATAAAATGACACATAGGTTCAGTAGCAAAAAAAGGGATTGTGTTAACTTTAAACTACAAAGTAAATAGCACAGTAGAAACATACAGTATCTTCAAGTTCTTTTTAAGTTCTCAACATTTTTCAGGTTATTTTCTGTATACAAAGTCTCATACTCCCATGCTTTAAACTGTTTTCAGAGGTCATTGTGATCACCACCAAAGAAGTCCAGAAGATGATGAGCACAGACCCAAAAATGAAGCTGGAGACAAAGATGAAACTTGATGTAGTTTGTATTCAGGAAGATGGAGACATGGGTACCGCAGACGCTCTCAGACACATCCAGCAGAAGATCAAGGTAAGTGTGTTTTTGTTTCGACCCAGGGGGACTGATCATTTTCTACGTAGGGACACATACAGTATATATGTTTCAGATAAAGCTCAGCACAAAAAACATTAATCTTAGAGAGAGTGTACCTCTTAAAATATGATATGATCTTAAGTGAATAAAAATGTATTCAAAGGGGAGTTTAATTCCCACTGGTGTATACAAAACAATGATGCGTGGGGTAAAACCTTATTTTGTGGATAATAAAATTCCATACTGGTATTGCTAAGGAGAAGTCTCAAGGAGTCAGTGACAAGAAACATTTAGGTAGATTTATGTGGTCTGTTTATTGCATCCATTTAAATAGAGTCATGTTTCTAATTACACATATATACATATAATCACATAATGACCAAAACAGAAGCAGAAGTTTTACATTCATAATCAACATTTATGCACTCAGCTTGATTACCATGACGACACAGGTAATTACAGTGTTTTTAAAATGGTTTGCTGTAACCCTTCTGCTCCAATATCCTGTGTTTTAAATGTGTTTTTTCTCTTTTGTTAATATCCTGAGTAATTGTTAGATGAATTCACGTTCCATTTTAGTCCACTTTGTTAACTGCAATAGTATTTTACACATAGCAATTGAACCCACCACTGTGCCACTTGTCTTTTTTTTATCAAATAGTCTGTTCCCTCTGACCAAAGACACCAACTGAAATCACACTGTTCTGAAGAAATGAGAAAAGTTATTTAGAAGATAGAATATTCCAGCACTACTATTTAAATAAAGTTGACTTTTTTTTAAGTATGATAACCTTCCTTGGGTATAGCTTTAATATGTGGTGGAAGGCGAGACACTGCATAATACCAGTTGCTAGTGAACTGTAAGTTAAAGTTTCATAATGGCCGGGACTGTTTTTTTTGTGTGTGTAATATCAACCCCCAGAAAAGTTGCAGAAAGAGATGGAGACACAGAAGAAACATAGCAGAGATTGTGGGGGAGGTTTAGGTGGGCGTTTTGTGTGTACTGCTCGGTGACCACTGATCCGTGCCTTTCCCTCCCCCGGATGGCCAAGGCTGCTGAAGTGCCTCATTTCATCTTTTCAAAATACACACAAACATGCACTGGCACACACATGCTCAGATGGTATCCCTGACCCCAACCCCAATTTCCAGACCCCCTCTGTATCCTGCCTGCTGATCCCTCCATCCCCTCCCTTCATCCGATTCTCTCTAAACAGATGAGGTCATGGTTAAGACTTAAACTCCCTGTGCTGCCAGTTTACCCGGTGCGCCATTTATTCTCATCCTGTAGTCCAGCACATCTGTGCAACATTTGTGTTTGGGTATGTGAGGGTATACGTCGTCCGTCTGTATTTGCAATGGTTCTAACTGACCTCCTGGGACAAAGAAGATGTGTTTGTATGAGGTTTTGTGTAGTTTACAATTGTTTAACTCTGAATTTCGAACGCAATTGCTCTTGTTTACTGTTTGACTATCAATGATTGTCATATAGTTGGCTGTCTATAGAAAACTGTAGTTTACAGCCAAATTATTGTCTAATTATTGCATCCTGTTTGGTTTCTCTTCGTATTCTAGGAGTGAGTGAAATATTGATTAACTTGAGAGTTGTTGTTTTTATCTCTACAACTCTAATAGATTTTGAGTACCCAAAAGCATATGTATGTCATAGACTGTACCGATGGAACAAAAAAAAGTCTTGGCTTGTAAACACACAATTAAATGCTAATTAGGACTGCAACTAAGGATTATTTTTGTTAATTATTTTCTCGAGTAATTGATTACTGGTTTGGTCTATAAATTGTCAGAAAATGTTGACTTCCTCAAACATCTTCTTTTGTCCCAATCAGCAGTCCACAACACAAAGATATTCAGTTTATTATGATTGAAGACTAAATAAACCAGAAAATATTCACATTTGAGAAGCTGGAATCAGAGTATTTGTATATTTTTTCTTTAAAGAAATTTCTCAAAATGAATAATTAGTTACCAAAATAGTTGCTAGTTAGTCTTCTGACGCTCAACTAATGGTTGCAGCACTACTGCTAATTGTACAACAATGTATTAATCCAGGATGATACCACCACAACCTCAGCAATGGCCACGAATCTCATGCATGCCACTAAATTCTGCACACTACTCCTTTTAAGACTACTGCATCAAACATACATTTGTACAAGTCTTCACAGTGAAATCAGCTGGCTTTGCTTTCGAAAACATATTTAAAGACTTAAAATGCCAAATTTGTTGTGATGAGTGACTTTAATATTTTTTTTTCTCTGGCATTTGAATGGGTCCATACAGATTCTTATAATTCGCTCTGCTTAAGAGTCCTTTATTAAATACATAGTATAACCACACACACACACACACACACACACACACACACACACATACATACATACACACATACATACATACATACATACACACACACACACACACACACACACACACACACACACATACACACACACACACACATACATACATACATACATACATACATACATACACACACACACACACACATACATACATACATACATACACATACATACATACATACATACACACACATACATACATACATACACACACACACACACACATACACATACACATACACATACACACACACACACACACACACACACACACACACACACACACACACACACACACACACACACACACACTCACACACACACACTTAAACAAGACGAGCTCCAGCATGCTCCCATTGAGAATAGTCGAGTTCCTAATCCTTTGAGCAGCCAGTGAGATTAGAGGCATTGAGTTACACACACTCACACACTGGAGGGTGATGAGTGAAGGACCGTAACCAAGGCTTGCCAAATCCCAGTACAGAAATCACTCAAACTGTCAAACTGATGCAAGAGTACAGTATAGACACACACATTCACTCATCTCTTTACACAAACATTCTCCCATGAGGGGATTTGGTGTAACCTATCAAACAAAATACTTACAGGAATGAGTGTACATTCTGGGTGAGCCGACTAGGTCATTCCTCTTGATTATTGAAAAGAGAGATTACATGCGGCATATTTTATTTTGTTTAGTCTTAGTTCAAACGGTGAAGTAACACAAAAGTGGTTGGATACGCCTGATTATTGCCCTGGTCTTTCACAGTAAGCCAAACTAGTGAAAGGAGTACTTTACATGCACTTTTCTCTTTGTATGGTATAAGCTCCTTTGACGTTTTCATTATCATTGAGGTTTAATCACCTGGCAGAATGAGCGTCTGCAAGCTAAAATAACTATATATACATCGAAGTTGCTGATTCAAAAGCTCACCTTTCGTCTACATATGTTAGTAAACCTTTAAGCCACATGATAAATAGGTGAAGAGAGACGTATGAGAGATGGAGCTGAGGCTTTTTATGCGAGGGGTTTATATAGTAAATATGTAGCTGGATTTAAAAAATGGAGGGAACAAGCATACCTATTCAAGTGTGGTGCTGGCCTGCAGGCAGACAAAAAAAAAAAAAAGAAGGAAATCTGCACACTCATAACTCAGATGAATTTATTGTCATGGATGAAGATCAATGTTTCCGCTAACCACTGCCTCCTGCAAACTGCCTTCTTATCCTGAAGATAGATTGCTTAAATGTTGATTTTCATCTGTTAAATCAATTAATCTGAGTTATGTGCGTGTGGCTTTGACACTTAAAAATATATATAGTTGGAGCCAGCAGACAGTTAGCTTAGCTTAGCATAAAGACTGGAATCCATATAAAAATACAAAATATCAGGACGTCACTGGCCTGGCTAAGAAATAGTTTCAGCATGCTGTTAAACCACAAATGATCCTTTTAACTATTTTTTTGTACAGAAGACAAATGATATATAACTTAGCATCATCATTAATAATTTGAATAGGGGTCCAGTAACGTAGCAGTGGTGCCAACACATAGGGGTAGAGGGAAAAAAACATAGTCTTTGTAAATGGGGCTCCACGTGACATAATCCCACAAAGTGGGATATTGTGATATATATATATATATTGTGAACAGTGATATTGGCCAGTCTAACATGCAGACATTGTACATTTGTGGTAGAAATGCTGTATTTTTCACAAAGAAAGATACAATAATTACCACCGTGTTCATTTTCCAGAGTTGTAAAATCTTGTCTCAGAGTCATATAAACAACTGTGCAGTTACTTGACATCTATTAAGCTTTCAAAGTCATGAATTCATCACTCACACTGGACATCCTGGATTGTATTTTATATCTCGCTGGTACCTGAAGCAACTCGCCCTCAGCCCAGCCACTTACTTTGTTTCAAGTCCCAATCCACTCAAAAATGTGTTTCTTCTTGTTCCTTAAGTTGATTATTTGAGCGTCACACTGCTGAAAAGTAGGAAGTTTCTCTGTGCTCACTTAAAACTTAAAGACAGTTGGGCTCCACTATTCAATCTACATATGTGTGATGTGGAAACTTGAAGCTTCCAGTGCACATACACTGACTTATCAGTGTTGTAGGAGACCTCTTGTGTCCTGCAGTTAAACTTTGAAAGTGAAGGCATTGTAGTTTTTAATGAGGGAGAAGAAGGACATGTAATTTTTTTAGTGTAATACTTTTTTTGTGGAAAGATCATATCAGAAACAAATGATTGTTCCAAGCAGAATAGTTTTATATGTCTGAATACATGTCTGGAGGGGATCCTTAAATGCAGGGCTGTTTTCTGTCTGAAAGCCTGCAGTCAACACCTTCAAGCAGTTTTCTAGGGTGGTCTGATTTTCCTATATTCATTGAAGCTATTAACTA
Source organism: Scomber japonicus (assembly GCF_027409825.1). Classification (NCBI taxonomy): domain Eukaryota; kingdom Metazoa; phylum Chordata; class Actinopteri; order Scombriformes; family Scombridae; genus Scomber; species Scomber japonicus. The sequence continues at coordinate 17,268,166 of NC_070589.1, read as the reverse complement.
TTTTGCAAGTAGTTAACGGGTGTTTTGTGTGAGGTTGTGGGCTAGAAGTAGCAGATCATGCTTTTAAATAAAGTAATCAGTGAGAGTCAGTCACTGGCCGTTATGGACCAGCCAACCACAAAAATGAGCAGCAAACAACCAAATAAAGCATAAAACTGCAGATTTCTGTGTTTATTTGCATTGAATTTAGCAACAGTATCAGATATTTTATGTTTTTCTCTCATGATACTAGTTGCCAGTGATGTTTAATAGAGCTTTAAGTTTATTTTTATTTATTTATGTGTATTAGTGATAGCTGGTGTATTTAAGTGATGGAAAGTTCAGTAGACTGAAGATAGAAATATTCACACAATAATCACAGTATTTGATAATGGTGAACAAATAAAGTTTCCAAGTATCCTTAAAATGGGTCAAGATTGTGTAAGCAGTAGTTTTGCATTGATGTCGGCTACACTTGGATGTGTGTGTGTGTATGTGTGTCAGTGTCAGTGTGTGTGGTCCTGACCTGTCCAGATATCCTCGCTGTTGAAAGGCCAAAGTGTGTCTGTCTCTCCAGCTGACTCCACTCTGCTGTCGCCTGAGTGTGTGGGGATTGTACAGCCACATATTTTTGCGTGTGTGTGTTCGCTATGGGTGTCCAATGTGGCTCTAAAGTAACATCAACATTTTTAAGGTATTTCTGTGATAATTCTTGACAATATGACAGTATACTGAAATATTTTTAATTTATTACATTCAAAGACATACAATTGTAACAAAATAAGAGTTAAAGCTTTATATGTAATCATAAATATAGCAGTTTGCCTTCAGATATTCAGTAAAAATGAAACAAAAATTGTCTCTCCATATTAGAATTTGTAAACAGTTTAATTTGTCTGCTTGGTTTAGACTTCAGAATACCTGTTAAGATCTGCTCTGCTATGCAGGATTTTTGGCCCCCCTCTTACTCAACCGTCTGCTTCTGCTTGAGGTGGTGAAATAAGTTTGTTGCCCCCTTTCGTTGTGATAGACTTCTTGCACTTCTTACATATTACTATGGTTTGTTGTACATCTGTTTTTTTTTGGAACCAGACCACCATGGAGCCAGTAGCAATGTTACCTTTGCTTTCAGCCATGTTTGTTGTTGCTATGCCCAACAACATGTCAGTATATCACCATTATCATGATAGGAATTTTTTTTCATTTTAAAAATTACACCGGTATTATAAATTACACCACAAACATAATGGCATGGCACACCCCTAGTGCCATACGAATACATGTGTGTGCACATACGAAAGGTTGAAAGCACTCAGAGTCTTCATGTCTGTAGATCTCCTGCCGTCACCTCCAGTTTTGCTGTGGCAACTTCCTGTCAGCGGGTCCACACCAGGTTATGCTCAGAGTTACCTCTAGGTCAACTACGTGACCCTTAACTTCACTGATGCCACCCCATGCACACACACACACACACACACACGCACGCACGCACGCACGCACACACAAACATAACACAACTCAGCAAACCATTCAACTACAGTACACATAATAAACCATAATAATAAAAGCATGTGAATTGTTTTATACTTTTTAGTCTCCCCAAACATTACTCTCTCAGTGTTAGCATTATATTGTCATATTTAGCAGAATAAAGCAGTTTGAGGTGTGTTATTCTAAAAGTCAGAAAAGATGAAAGATGTTTAGTGCTGTGTTTTAGGATTTCTTCATTTTCTTGATTTATTGTTCATTAGGCGGAACTGTCAAGATTCAACTTATACATACAACGTATATGGCACATGTAGCATGTATTTTTGATGAGAATGCAATAAATTTTGCCAGTATATCTTGTTCATGACAGGCAGACGTTTACTCTGGCATTTCCTCCCGTCCTCCCCTATCTCCTCAGTCTGTCCTGCATCCCTCCATCCATCTTTGCCTTTTTATACTACCAATGTGTCCTCCTTTTTCTTCCCTCTTTTTTTGACAGCGGTTGTTGATTCTTCGCTCCTCTTTCTTGACATCTTTAATGCTGCCCGCCCTTCTCTCGCTCTTTCTTTTCCTCTTTTCCCCCCCATCAAAGAGAGTAAAGATATCTCTGTCATTAAGGCTGCTGGCGCTAATGGTGGGATTAGTCCTTACGCTGACAGCCCACATCACTGGACAGACAGATGGATACCGCACACAGACACACAAATGTGGGCACATGTAACACACATGTAAACACACTCAGCTCACACAGACATGCATGTCAGTGGAGGCCAGTTAAAATGACTGATGTAGGTTTCTCTCTCCGTATCGCTGATGCTTGTGTAACTGATATCTAAATGGAATTCACAAGCAGTGTATTGATATACAGTTTAAACCTATATTGGTTTACACATCATTGCACGGTTGGGATACTGAAAATAGTTTAAGATTATTCACTTTATGTCCCGTTTTTAAAAAATCATGTATCATTAGTTTGAGGGTTTTTTTCTTTCCATCAAAGTTTATTTTGTCTTTTTAGTTTTTGAAATCAAGCACCAAGATCCTTGTTTTCTTTGCGTCAGCCTGATGATAGAGCAGTGCTGTTGTTGGATCATAAGAAAGCTCAAAGCTGAACCAACCCAGCTTGTTATACGGATAGAGAGGAAGGTTGGATGTTATTTATGTGTTATAGTGTCCATACTGCCAGGAGTATGATAGAAATATGAACCAAGCCTAGATAAATATTTTGGATGTTAGCAAAGTTAGAGGTGGTCTTGATTTATGTTCCCCTTCTTATTTTTAGCCATGCTCACAGCATGGCTCTTGAGATGGTAATGTTGGTCAGTCAGTCCGCAACTATGGTGCAGACTGAAATATTTCAACAGTATTCGACTAGTGTGAAATTTTGTACATGAATGAACTCCAGAGGATTACATTTTAACATGCGAGACTTTCTCCCACTCTCTCACCACTGTTAGGGTGACATTTGTGTTCCAAGTTGAAATTTCTTCTCAACTATTGGATTGGATCATGAAACTTGCACCAAATAGCACCAGCAAGTTTTCACTTACTCAGGGAAATATCTCTACATCTACAGTACTGGATGGATTGGTTCAGAACTTTTTTTTGTACCGACATTCACGATTATCACAACATGAATCCTACTAACTCTGGTGAAGCCCTAAAATTTTCATTCATGCACATTTTACTGTTTCTGTCGTTGAAGTTAAAAGTATAGCTCATAAATACAATCTGTTAACCAGCAGTCATCTCCAAGCTGCAGCTAAAGTCTCTATTTTATAATCATCATCTGATAAAATGCAGGTTAATGACAGCAGCTTGCTTTGTATTGTCATTTAAAATGAATGATAAGAGTCATGTAGAGGGGCGAACCCCCTGCAGGACCATATGAAAATACAGATGATTGCCCAACACTAATGAACTGAAGTTGGATCAATTTTAATCAGAACACAACTCATGCGCAAACTTTTTCTAATGGAGTTCCTCGTTAAACAACAGAGATTAGACCAGCTGAAGAGAAACAGACAAAAAACCAATAAAAGCAAACAGGATTTATTACTTACAGTCAGAAAACTTTAAGTCATGTAAATATAGACCCTGTGTCCAAGTGTGTATGGGTGTGTGTGTGCATGCACGCTCAATGTTAAATTTGGGAGAATACACTAGTGTTGACCAAGAACAGTTACTCCCCTCTCTCTCTGTGTCTGTATTACTGTTTCAAAATCCTGCCGAGTGGGCCAATTTCTGTTGTGAATACTGAAAATAACACAGTCTAAGCTCTCGTGTCCTGAGGTGTTTATGTGGAGCATTGTCTCCTCATATATTTATTCATAGTCTACATGCATGCTGAGATCACTGTCATGAGTATGCAAACCTCAATTTATAAACATAAGTCACACTTTGAACTATGCCATGCATCTCTGTCTTTGTGAGTGTGGGTGTGTGGAGGTGACACTAGAAATAGCTCTAAAATCACAACAGATGGGGAGACTTTGTTCCAAAATAGACTACAAGCTAGAAACCTGAAATCTCTGTGCTTGGAGTAAGTAAACTAAGCCAATCAAAACACATCAGGTCCAGTATGTTATGGTCATTTTGTCGTACCTTACTATTACACTGTGAAATAAACAGGCTGGTTTGGATATCAGACTTACTTGACTCTTTCTTTACAACCTCCCTCCTCAGACGGACATCCTGGTGGTGAGTTGTGACCTGATTACAGACGTGGCACTTCACGAGGTGGTCGATCTGTTCAGAGCCCACAATGCAACACTGTCCATGCTGATGAGCAAAGCCCATGAATTCACAGAGACGGTCCCAGGCCAGAAGGGCAAGAAAAAAACAGGTAACAGAAAATGAATCGTCGACTACTGCGATAATTGATTAATTGCTTCAAAAACATTAAACACGCTGTTTTAAATTGAATATCTTTGGCTTTTTAGGTTGTGGACTGTCAGTCAAACAACACAAGTCATTCAAAAAAAATCTATTAAATGATTCCTTATTAAAATAACCAAAAATGAATACATAATGAAAATAGTTGTTAGTTGGAACCCTATTAGTTAGTCAAAAAAGAAAACAAGCATGTAACATCTTTTGAACTCAACAAAAGTGTGGTAGAAAATTGCTGAATTTGCACTTATTGTTTGTGTCTGTCAGTTAGTTAAATTACAAATTGTGTATTTTTCTCCCCAGCTGAGCAAAGAGATTTTGTGGGCGTGGATCAGTCAGGGAAGAGGCTGCTGTTCATGGCCAATGAAGCAGATCTGGAGGACGGGCTATCTATCAGGAAATCCATTATGAGGAAGTAAGTAAAAGGGACAAAACAAATATGACAAAATGTTTTCTAATTGATACAATAGTATAATAATTTGATAGTATATGGTATAGTAAGTATATGGGACCTATAGTATGCAGGATGTATTAGTAATAAGTGGACGTTATGATAATGTCTGATGTTCAGTGAATAATAGCATGCTGTCACATGTTTGGTTTCTAATCAGAGTCATTGTTTTTAAGGCTAAAGGGTCTGTGAGGGTGTGTGGGATTTTTGTTACAGGAAGAGTACTCTAGGTAGGTTTTCATTTCTGAGTCCTAAAATGCATGTATGTGTGAGAGCGGGTGTTTTGGGAGCTCGTAAATACTTCATGGAGCCAAAGCCACTGTAAATTCTGGCCAATAAGAGGGGGGCTGGAGCAGCTGCTTGCATGCACAGGGAAATATTCAGCCACACACACACACATACACACACATTACACACATTCACACACTCACATATGTATATGTATATTCATGTATATATATGTATATACACACATATATATATATACACATAGACGGGTGACAAATGCTCTGTGGCATGTATGAGAATGCTAACCAGGCCCACTTGATTCTGATTTTGTATGAAGATGACAAGTGGAAGAGATGATTGAAAGATGGTTCATAGTTGGGGCAGGAGCTTCAAGTCACAAAGACTGCTTAGCTGACTGGTGTTTCAATAGGAACTGTGACTGAAGTGACATCTGCGTTTAGATCTGTCAGAAATTCATCTGTAAACAGGATCGGAAATGACTGTGATGCTTGTGCATTAGAGCGATATATGAGGAAAAACAGAAGGGCAGGTGACTGTAAATGTCAATGTAGGCCGTCATCAGACTGTGTCAGCAAGGACAGTCCGTTGACAATTACATAGGGAGGGATCTTATAGTAGGGTTGCAGTGCGTAAACCCCTCATTACAAAGATGAATGCACATTTGAGAGTTCAGTGGTGCAAAAACCATAGGCACTGGTCTGCAGAGATGTGGAAAAACGTTCATCATTCACCATATTCTTGATGTACATGTGTGGCTTGCGCCAAGAGAACGGTACAGCCTTAAAGGCTTGACCCCTATAGTGAGGGGATCCGGTGGTTCAGGCATGGTTTGGGTCAACTTGTCCCCTTTAAGGGAATGGTCTCTGCCAAGGCACATTGAAGCTGTTCTGGTGGGGCCTTAGTGTTATGTTGTTTTGATGATGGTAGTGGAGAGTCTAAAATCTATCATAGGTGTTCAATTGGGTTGAGATCTGGTGACTGTGGAGGCCATGGCATATGATTCACATCATTTTCATACTCATCAGACCTTATAGATGGGGGCATTGTCATCATTGAAGAGACCTCTCCCATTATGATAGAAATGTTTCATCATAGGATGAAGGTGATCAATCAGAACAACTTTGAATTGATTAGCAGTGTGTGGACCCAAACCATGCCAGCAAAACAGCCCAGCAGGGCCACCAGATACCCTCAGTGGAGGGGTCAAGCTTCAAACCTGTACAGCTCTCTTGGTGCACGCCACACATGCAGTCTGTCGCCCACTTGTCGAGAATATGGTGGTGATGACTCATCTGACCATATGGTTTTTGAACCACAGAACTCTCAAATGTGCATTCATCTTTTTAATGAGGGGTTTATGCACTGCAACCCTACTGTAATATCCCTCTATATAATTGTCAACGGACTGTTTTTCTCAGTCACCAGAGGAAGAGTTGCTCTTCTGTTTTTCCTTACATGTCGCACTAATGCACACACATCACAGTCATCAAACCTGTGTTGTCAACCACAATGTCTGACCCTGTTTAGTGATGTCTTTCCTTTAGATCTAAATGCAGATGTCACTGTAGTCACTGTTCTTATTGAAATACCAGCAACCTTTGTGTCTGAAGCTCCTGCCCCAACAATAAACCCTCTTTAAAAGTCATCTAATACAAAATCACAAATAACTGAGCCTGCTCAGAATTTTTATACACGCCACAGAGCATGATTGGATGTTAATGTACCATGCAGTGCACCTGTGTGAAAGCATCTGCATCTGTTTCTCCATTCATTTATTCTGGTTTTTCCATAAATTTGTCTGCATATACATTGTATAGGTACTGGGTTTCTTTGATATTATTATACAGTGCTTGGGTCAATAGTGGCAGTAATATTTGCATATATAAAACAGATAATATAAACACACTGGATGAAAATATTGCAAATATTGGGCATGTGTATTTGAATTTTTATTATTGCTTCTAAAATATTTTTTTCATGAATTGTATAAAAAATAGTGGAGCATTAGATAATAGAAAAGGTTTGATATTCCAAGGTCTTAAATTTGACATTATTTTTACTGGAAGCATGTCATATCATATACACAGATATTACCACTGATTCATAAACAAAAAATAAATATGTACAATGGTCAAGGGTGGGATATTGAAACTGAATGATGAAACACACGGTACCTGAACGTGATTAGAAAAAACGTTTCTTCCACTTGTCTCCTTCCGCTCTCTTTCATCAAAAAATATTTTCTACTATTTTCCAGCTTTCTCGTCTCCCTTCCTTTCAACCCTCTCCCTCTCTTGACCGGGTTGCAGTATAACTAGAGTGACTCAGGAGGATTGCTTGGTCACACATATTTTACAACCAGATGCTGAAAGCCATAAATCAAACTGTGTGTGTGTTCGTCTGTGTTAAGGTATTTTATTCAAAAGCATAAAAACACATGTGCGTGCACACACAGACACGCTCTGTGGGTGTTTGTCAAATGTATTTATTCATATATTTCCCAGGTGTGTGTCTCTTTGTGTGTGTGTCTGTGTGTCTGTCATGGCCTTCAAGTGAATTTATGGGAACACCCAGCATGTGACATCACTGTTTGTCACCTGCAGAAAGGCAGGAGAGAGAGCAGGGGATAACTGGGCTGTGGCAAAATGTGTGTATGTGTGGCTATGTGTATAAATTAATGAGTGTGTGAATGACAGAGTGTTACGATATGAACAGGTGCCTTTAAAAGTCTTGGACAGTATGGTAACAAACAGGCATAACAGAAACATGTGTTACAGTAGAGTGAGGTCTTGACATCATTAAAGCTACATTATAGCAAATAAGCTGCATACTAAGATTGTAACAGAAATATTCACTGACTGGCTTTAGCAACTGTGAGTATAGGATTTTGATGCATAGAAAAAAAATGCAAAGCAATTGCAAAGATAGTTTGAGTTGCCATGACCAGTTTATCCAGGTGAATTGTTCATGTTTGTTTGTATAACAGAAATTCAGGAACATTTCAACACTGCCATGCTTGCAGTAGTTGTTACGCTGCCACAGATTTAGAGCCGAAAAGGTTTATTCAATCTAATCTTGATGTTAGGGCAACAATAATTTTCATTATCAATTATTTTCTTGATTCTTCTATACCATGTCAGAAAATAATGGAAATGCTTGTTGTAATGTCTTAGAGCCTAAGGTGACATCTTCAAATATCTTGTTTTGTATGACCAACAATCCAAAACCCAGTTATCAGTTTAATATCATGTTTGAGACATAAAAACATCAAATCCTCAGATTTTAAAGCTGCCAGCTTATCTTTGCTTTAAAATGTACTAAAACAATTATTCAATCATTCAATTTGTTGACAAAATGTAGCAAATGTAACAACTTTTTCTAAAATAAAAAACAACTTGATTTCTGTTTTTCTTGAAACCTTTCTTTAAACCTCCAAATTCAGCCCCTCCTCACCTTCAATCCTAAATTAAGTTGTCTCAACAAGTGCCGATCTTAGATTTCTTTTTTTTAAAAACAAAAGTACTGAGCAATGACTTTTATTGGTTTTCGCTTTATTTCTCCTATTTGCTGTAGTTGAATTCTAAAAATCCAACAGCAAACATCTTGCATTTCCCAAACAAGGGTAAACATCTTGTTTCTCCTAACAGTAACATCATGTGATTTCTGGTTTCTGCGAGTGGTGTGGAGCTTGGTGTCGAGGGAAGCAGGAATTTAGTGCCACTGCAGGCAAGGATGACTCAGCCGTTGGATTAACGACTGACTACTAAAGTACCACTAAAGTCCTCAGTGGGAGAGAGGAATCACATCTCTCTCGCTCTAAAACACACAAAAACATCACAGCATAATGTCCTCTTTAGTTACAACTAAAACCCTACAGCGGACAGTGAGTCAGACACAGCAGAATGACTGTTAATACCATCATTAGTCAGGTTTCCACTACAGAGCCAACAGGGCTGCAGGGCTTATTTAGAGCACTCGACTATTGCCTCAAAAAAAACAACAACCTGTGATCCCTTTAATACGATTATCATCTAATTATTATTATTTATTTTTTTAACTGAGTAGAGTCACATATTTGATCCTGTGTTATGATCTTAAAGCACATGGCACTGCTGGTGTAACAAGGCTACACTTGAAAAAATGACAGACTAGACTCACAAAAGAACTGATATAGGAGGGAATAAATAAATAAAAATAATTTCTAATTTATAGTTTAAAATGTTGATTTATGAATTATGTTATTGCATTAATATACTCCTATCCTCTTAGTTTGTGAAAGATAGCACATGTGTTTGTGTTGATGGGGTTTTAGCCCCACTGTTTGTAGCATCATTGCTAACAGATGCAGACATACTTCTGGTCCAATATCTTAAAGGTCACTACAGTTAAGAAAACATGATCTGAAAGTCCTCAGCTGCCCTTCTTGTCTGTCTTTGTCTTCATTTTTTAATTCAAAACAAACAAAAGAAATATCACATGCAGCCATGTATATCATCTTATTAAAGGTATTCAATGCAGCACAGTTGTATGGGGGAAGTATGGATGTAAATTTGTCACTTTTTTGCAGAGTAAAACCAATTAGAGTACCAAAGAAATCAATGAAAATTTCTCATTATCCAAAACAATCTTGAATCAGCCAGTTAATGTACAGTTAACCATTTCTGCAGGCTTGTGTCCAGGAGACTCTCACAGATGGAACTGTAATGTACTAGGGGAAGCTCTGCTGGAGTTCTTTCACACCGTTTAAGCGATTTCCAGGTCAAACAATCTCACATGTGCAGAATGTTTTGAGCTAACACACCTCAACCATGTGGAAACCGTAGAAAAGGGGGGGGGGGGATTACACGGACTGGGGTTGGACAAGAGGTGGAGATGAGATGTATAGAGAAACAATGGGTTCAAGCAAACTACCAGAGAGTAGATGCAAGTAGTTAAGGAGGTGTCACAGCATCAAACGTACCATTTCATGTGCACACTGCCTCACAAATGAAAACAGAAGCACTTTTAACTGTGATAAGACCAAAGCATTTTATATTATGACATTTAAGCAGCAGGAACATTTGTGAATGCTCCGTCGCACAAAAGCATAAGATATTAAAAAATGAATTGATTTGAAATTAGTGCCAAAACAAGTCCTTAGATAATGTTTATTATTTGTGCAAATAACCAAGTTAAGACCAACTCAGTGTGTGTTTTGATGAAGCAACCTGTGTCTGGATGGAAATGATCTGCAAAACAGTCCGATCTTGTAAAACTACCTACTGGTGGGTTATAGAAATCCAGAACCCTGGAATTTATTCTGTGATCACTTCAGGCTAATAGTAAATACTGCTATGTTAAGAGTTTTTTAAACCTGTTTCTAGTGCTTCTGTGACATGTGTGTGTGTGTGTATAAATGATCAGGGGTGATTTAAAGGTTTTAAAGGACCTGTGTGTAGAATTTAGAGGTCATTTACTGGCAGAATAATTGTCTTTTTTGTTGCTCCTCTGTTTCTACAGTAGCCCAGGATGGAATAAGGATGGAATAAGGCAGGGGTGTTCAATTGGTTGCAATATCAAGGAGAAGGCTTGATGCCACTTAATACTACACACTGGTCCTTAATATAAACACACACACACACACACATACATATATATATTGTCTCTCTCAGACACAATACAGATGAAAGGAAAACCTTGAATGAATACTGCAAGTTCAGGTGGAAATATTACAAATGCACTTGCCTTCAGTTCAGACCAGGCATGGAGGCTCAATAAATAGTGTAACAAATATAACAACCACCATCATAAAATGATAAAATAAAGTAATATGGAAGTATAATAAGGTTTTGGAACCTTCTAACAGCTGGCTAAGACAATTGATGATGTTTTTTTCTTGAAATGAGTTACATTTGTAACACAACTGTGTAATAAACAGTTGTATGCTAAAATGGATTGATAGAATGAGAAATAGATACTTTATTAATCCCAAGGGAAATTCACGTATTGTAACAGCACCATATAACCCAGAGATACCAGACAACATGTAATAAAGCGATGCAAAGAGAAAACAAAAACTAAATTTAAGTAGCTATGACTAAAAGTTTGGATGCTGTTTGCAGTTTGCATAACTGTGGATGGATGTGCCTTCCCGATAAAGTATTTACTACAAGTACAGTAAAATGAATGGCTAAATTAAAAGCATAAACAGATCAACCTGGGAGGCTAGAAAAAACTGCTGATTCATCAAACTGTGGAAGCTTAAATAAACAAAGAACTACGGTATATAGAATATAGAATAGTAAGGACTGTGTAAAATATAATTCAAAATGTAGGCCACAATGATTGAAATTAAACAGATTAGATAGTGCAAAAGTTCCATGACTCTGATTTGATCCACAACAGTAGTGTTTTGATTACTCTAATTCCTCACTCATCTTCTGCTGGTCGTAGTGGCAGAGGGCAGAATTATTATAATTCTTCAAAATTGGCTACAACCCAGGTGGCCTGTTCATACTATAGGACGTCAGATTTTTGAAATGTGTTTGTTTCTCCTTTCCAGGCAGCCATGGGTTTACATATTTTGGTATGGAATTATAAACCAACTTGCTCAGAACTAAACATGACTGTGAACAGTGAACATCATGTCTGCTTTTAATTTTGTCAAAGTTACGTTATTGTTGTGTAGTAACGAGATGCAGGCTTTTCAAATCAATCTGCTTTTACAACTTCAAAAATCTAAATCACTGCAGCATGTTTTAAAACATGGTTAGCATTAATGGATGGTATATGTGATTTGTAGTAAATGGGCTAAAACATGTAAATGCTCTGGTATGGTCCTTTTTAGGAACAATGCGCCCTGCAGTTTTCATTATGCAATGATTGAAAGGGCAGGGGAAGAGGAGGATAGGGAGTCTGAGAGGGTGAAGGGGTGAGAGTTGATTTATTTATTTAAACCTGAAGGACGAAATGGTTTTCTTTGACTCTCGCTTCGTAAATGTCACATGTTCAAACTCAGGCCACTGTGTGTCTGTCTGTGAATGCATCATAGAGTGAGTGTGTCTGTGTGTGCATGTGGATCCCCCACCGCCTCCTCCCCAGTCAACATAAACCTGTCTCCGTGGCAGCAGATCTGCCGGGCGACATCTACGGTAGCTGACACAGGACAATAGACAGATGTCACTATTCTGACTTTGTTGTAAGCCTATAGTGGGGTCTGGTTTTCATCAAATGTTCCTGTCCTGTGTGCAAAGGGGAGGTAAATTAAAAGGGGTGTTCAGTAAATGAGAAGCAAACATAAAACGTAAAAGCAGCACGCGATGAAAAGAATCAAAGCAAGTAGCAGCCAGAGTTAAGCTGTTCCTCATGCAACTGGTTCATATAAGCAGTGCTGTGGGCTTCCACAAATTCACATTCTGATGACAAAACTGTTATCTTCCTCAAACACATCCGTTTTCCAGCCTTTGTAAAATATGTTTTATTTAATGCTGTTCAGCTTGTTCCTCCATGTCAAACGCACAGCAACTTGATGAATATGTTGAATTTCTTTGTCTGTGTCCGTCTGTTTGTCCTGCAGACATCCCAGGATGCACATCAAAACAGGCCTCGTGGACGCTCATCTCTACTGCCTGAAAAAAGCAGTGGTGGACTTTCTTGCTGACAACAAGTGAGTTTTTCCATTTATTTCTAAGCATATAATTACACATTAAGCCACCCAGCTTTGAATTTCAAACTGATTTAAAATGACCAATCCACTCAGTCTGAGCAGTGTTGACTAACAGACTTGCACATGCATGCACTGCAGAGTCACGCAGACACGAGCTCACATTCATTGCTTAATCTTTAGCAAGTGTCAAACATGGTAACATGGTGTGTAAGGCTTTGAAAGGTCCTGTTAGCAGGGTATTCTAGCGAGGTGTTAATTTGTTTTACTATGTGCCACTGAGGCAGGTTGTTAAGGCCTCTGAAGTGAAGCAGTGTCACTGGAAGCCTTTCCTTCCAGAGCTTTACATGCACAGCTAGACTCTAAACATTATGTAAGGATTTATATGATCAACATGAGAGCTGCACATCATGTTGTTCACATAGATCCTTTCAAATGTTCAAAAGTCTAACCAGGTGTAATTGTAAACCTATCCTTTAAATGCTTAGCACAAAGAAGTGCTATTAGTCATGTCAAGTATTAGGAAGGTATCATGACTCAGTTTAAATCAAGATAGAGCTTGTGGTTTTACACTCCCATCTTTTCTACTAAAGTGTGACTATAAATAAACTATGACAGCAGAAAGTTCTTTTATTTATGTATCCTTGGACATAAAATGTGCAAAAACTGTTTTCAGTTCACGTTCACCATTCTTAATTGTCTATAGTAATTGTTTTAGAGATGATGGGTCAAAAATGGAAACAATAGACTCTCCTTGATGACAATATCCTTCTGAAGATAAAGAACAAACTTGGTTGGGCACTATTTTTCAAACAGCATAGTCATGTCCAATGTGAATGTGGTGAATGCTGCTGTTGAGTTAGGGTTAGGGTTGCTAACATCAGTTGAGGAACTCATCCTTTGACTGCTTAGTGAAAAGACTCTCCAATTATCAAAGCCAAAAATGTTGTTTGTACACTACATGCAGTATGTTCATCTTGTATTAAGAGAGAGTCTCAACTTTGACCAACTTTGGGGAAAAAAGCTGCTCTTGATAAGATTGAACCTTATTAAGAGCAGCTGTAGTCCATATTTAAGGTCCACAAAATATTGTACCAAAATCACTAGTTAGTTATCTGTAAACATTTTCAAGTGTAGATCCGACCTGATGTCTACTGATCACAAAACACATTTCAGCTTGGTTTCTGCTTAAGACTAAAGGCCCTCTAGTCAAAAGTCTGTCAAAGATATTTCACCTTTCCAAACCATAATGACTTTATTAATGCTGGAACAGTGTATACACTTCAGAGGAAATGGTGGAGTAGCACATTATAAGACCACTAACAAAATATTAAACATGCCCAATAACAACTTGACCCAAAACAGGGTGTTGATGAGTCCTTGTCAACATGTGTTTTCTGAAAATATTTTGGAACGGTTCTGAAAGTTTTGGCTAAAGGTTAGTTTGTGAAAATGTGCTATTGCCCGTGGAGCATGTCCTCACCAGTGTAGTTTTAGTCCATACATAAATAAACCAAAAGCCAAGGCAACACTCGCACACAAACTAAAATCGGACAATTTTCTTAAAAGCTGGTATTCTCTCTGAACTATATTTCATCTTTTCGTCACTGATGAATATTTCTGGTAATTGAGTGAATTATACTTATACAAACAATAATTTGCCATAAAGATGTTGATAGAAATCTCACATCATTACATAACTCATGCGCCCTGTGCAGCCGCCATATCATCTTTTTTGTTTGATGACTCATTTCTTTCTTCAGCTCTTTTCTTTGCTCCTGACTCTTTTCTTCCTTGCTCTCTCTCTCTCTCTCTCTCTTTCTCTCTGTCTCTCTCTTTTTTTTTTGCTTAAGGTGAAATGGACAGAGTAACTGTTGTTTTTCTCCTGTCATTCAGATGGAAATTCTAATCTCCCTTTTAAAGAAAGCAAGAGAGGGCAAGTGAGGGGGGTGGTGGGAGGTGTAGAGGAGGACCGAGCACAGTGCAGTGGAAAAGGAAGGAAAAACGAAATTAAGATGGGGAAATTACCTCCACATTTGAAAGCATGATTTAGCTTTATCTGCTTATGTCATCATAAGGAACTGATGTGCTAGTTGTCATTATCGTTTTAGAAATAAACGTTCAGTAACTGCGTTGTGCATCATTAACCACATTTTAAAAATTGGTTTCCTTTTCCTGTACTCCATAATGTATTAATTATAATAGTACATAAGCATCCTTTGGCTTCTTTTTTGCTATTAATAAAATGTATTGGAATTTATCACTTCTGTAAAGATAATAAAATTACACAACTACTTACATTTTGGTCTTGATGAATGCTCAGTTCTAATTGACAAGATTGATTTTTATTCATGATACGATTCTCATGTAGTCTTCTAAATGAAGCCAGTGACATTGCAAGTTTAAAGGCATGGCGTGAATGTGGCAAAGATTTTGAAAGAAAGGTTGGTTTCACAATCATTAAGTATGTCTTAAAACAACAGTCAGGTGCCCATATGAACATTGAAACAGGTTTTGCTTGCTGTAATGATTCCGACTGCTATTAATGGCCATTAAAAGATTCCCTCCAATGTGCTTACGATATAAGTGATGGTGGCCAAATCCATAGCCCTTACTTTGGAAAAAAAATAACTTAAAAGTTTATCTGAAGCTAATATGATGCTACAGCAGTCTGAGTTAGGCAAATCAAGTGGGTATCTTCCAGATGTTTTGGAGCTTTCCTAGACAGTGTTTCCCTTTTGGACAGAGGTGGAAGGATAGTAACAAAAAGAGGGTATTTAGCATGAAAAGACTATAACTGGACAGCCTCATATTAGCCTCAGATAAACTTCAAGCACATGTTTAAATGGGCACCTGGCTATTGTTTCAAGGCAGACTTGAAAGATTATGAACCTCAGGTCCTGAAAGTTACTCACTGATGTATTTGTTTATTTACTGTTTGACTCACTGTTACCCTTTCTTTACCAAGTAACAATAGAGACAGCAAATAAAGCCAGGATCAATGACTTCCTGCCTCCCTGTGATACTGATGAGTTTTTAATGTGCTTCACATTTCTGGCATGTTGAGACTTATGCCTTTCCTCTTCTTTTATCGCAGGTCAATCTCATCAATCCGCGGGGAGTTGGTACCATATTTGGTGCGGAAGCAGTTTTCCAAAACAACCAACAGTCATAAAATCAAAGACG
This sequence comes from Scomber japonicus, assembly GCF_027409825.1. Taxonomy (NCBI): domain Eukaryota; kingdom Metazoa; phylum Chordata; class Actinopteri; order Scombriformes; family Scombridae; genus Scomber; species Scomber japonicus. The sequence continues at coordinate 17,252,279 of NC_070589.1, read as the reverse complement.
ACACAGATGATCAGAACCAGAAAACGAATGATGGCTCTACAAACCATGGTCAGTGTTAAACACAAACAAATGCACATGCACAGACACATCCTAACTTCACATTTTAAAACCAGAGGAGGAACATTTAATAGCCACAGAACTGTAACCTACTTAAGATTGCTCTGAATCCTCAGCATGGAGACTATGTAGATATTGGCATGTAACAAGTTGACCAAAAATGACAAGTCTGCCCAAATAAAACAGAAAATCCTCTGAAAAGCTGTATTTGTATCATCATGTTAACAGCTACTGCTTCTCTACCTTCCTTTTTTCCTGCCTCTCTTCTGAGCAGAGATCCTCATCTCATCTCGTGATGAGCTTCTCCTCAAGCTGGCTCAGGAACGCTCCTGTTGGAACGACCACCGTGGTGACATGAGCGAAGCTTACCATGGAGGAAAGCTCCGCTGCTATGTTCACATTATGGACCAGGGTCTGTGCTACCGCGTCAACACTCTAGCTGCTTACATAGAGGCAAACCGACTGGTGAGTCAAACAAAAGTGTGCTTCAAATAGAAGTTCTTCATAAATCTTCTGTACATATCATTTCAATGTCTGAGTATTTAATGTCTAGATTCTTATTGTTGTGCTTATCTACTTTTATACATTTGACCTAATGGCCCAGTTCCTCTAGAGTCTAGAGGCATATTTAAAGTGTTTTGATTTTTTTTTTTTTTTTAATTCTATGGCCTTTTAATCTCATCTCCCTTCTGTCTCCTTGCTAGGCTCCAAAGCTATTTGAGGATTCAGCAGTCCACCCATCTGCTGTTATTTCTGAGAGATGTCAGGTAAGTGTTATAAACAGGAAGTGTCATTCATCAAGTGCTTGTTCAGATTTTAGTTAGGTTCTGTTTCCATCTTGATTAGCTGTTTTGCGATTTATCACAGGTCCTTCAATATCTATAGCTCTCTCAGAGTATATATTACACTTCAGCATCATTTGAGAAGCTCGTGTTTGTGTATGTTTTAGTGATAAATGTTTCTGTTTGTGTGTATGTTCACTCTTCCCTCAGATGGGATCCGACAGTATCATCGGGGCGTTGTGCCAAGTGGCGGATAAGACTTCCATAAAGAGGTCCACTATTGGAAACTCCTCCACTGTGAAAGAGAAGGTCAAAGTCACCAACTCTATCATCATGCACGGGGTTACCATCGAGGAGGGGTGAGAACACACACATCTGCACACACACATGCACACACTCGTTGATGCCTTTGAAGTGTTTTTAGGAGCATATTAATTTAGCTTGAAAAAGAATTTCACCTCCAAGGCATGTTTATGAGTTAAGGTTTAATCCTCACGTCAGCGTTTCTCAAGTGTTCAGTCAGTACATGCATACTGTGTGTTGAACAAAGCAGTGGAATTTAGTAAATAAAGATTTAAAATATAGGAGTAATCTTATGTTGCCAGGAAAAACTTTTGAAGCATCTTTAATAGCTATCCAGATGTCATGTTTTTTTCATCGCTTTAAATTTTATGTCATGATTTATGTGCTGAGTCTCATCTCAACACCTACTCTATTAAATTATTTTTATACTTTTAAATAGGGCCCGACCTATATTTATTTTCCTGGATCTTTGTGGCCGATGTCAATGCTAATATTAGGGAGTAGAAAAAATCTGATATCGATATATTGGCCGATAATCTTACACATACAGAATATAAACATAAACACGCATGTTTTGTGATGATCCCTCAAATCAGGAATTAAATAATTATAAATAACCATTAATAAAAAAATATATTAAAAAAACATACCTATGTTAAACCCGATTTAAGGTAAAGGATCAAATATAAAATGCTGCCTGTGTGTGTGTGTGTGTGTGTGTGTGTGTGTGTGTGTGTGTGTGTGTGTGTGTGTGTGTGTGTGTGTGTGTGTGTGTGTGTGTGTGTGTGTGTGTGTGTGTTGATGAGAGGTGTAACAGGTTTTGTTTTCTGTGGTCTATGGGGTCAAACAGGGAGCGCTGAGTTAACAATGCTTCTATTGGTGTGCAGCCAGCCAGAGGCCAGTTCCAAACACACACAGAGCTGGTGAACTGAAACACACAACATCCATATATTTCATTTAACCACTAATTTACTTGCCTCTACCAGAGTTCCCACTGTTTCTTCCCACTGAGTCTTTGAAAGGTGCACTCCAGACACTGAAAGTCTCGGCTTTTTGAGAAGTTATCTTAGGAATGTAGGTTTAGCGGAAATGAGTGATTGATTGATCAATCAAAAAATCAAAGGCCATAAAATGTATAATTTCTGATTCTGATGGTCAACTGTCATTTATTTATTATTACTTTTATTATTACTCCATCTCTTAGGTTATAAATTGAACATTTTGTGCTTTTGTGGCTGTTTCTCTGACTCTGGTTGCCTTATGATGGCTCCCTGACAATAATTTAGACATTTTATTCAGTAGATTATGAAGGGATTAAAATAAAAAAAATGATTGACTGATGGAAATAACCATTAGTTGCAGTTATAAAATTGTCTAATGTTGCATATTTCTTACAAATGATTTGCAACAAATTCTACAAATGAGATGCTATTATCCTTAGAAACCTCCACTGCAGTAAAATGATTTACCCCTCTGCATATTGTCTTTGCTGAAAAATAACATGGAAGGAAAAACAACTAATCATGGAAGGGTATTGCAGATATTGGGATCACAGCATCATGACTCGACTGGGAAAAGGGCATAGAAAGCCGGTGCTGCTGGTTTTACTCTCAGATCAGTGATGCATCATGATCAGCCAGTGGTTTAAGTGGTCGAAATTGACTGCTTGGTTGCAACAAAAGAGGACTTGTATAGAGACATGCAGTAGCTACTGTAGAATTAGCATGTAGATTGATCTGCTCAGTCTCTTAGCCAGAAGCCCTGGTGGAAAGAGACTCATCTTGGCCTCGAGTCCGGATTTTAATGCACTCATTCACAGGCTTCTTTTCTTTTATCTCAATTTCTTACTCCTCCCTCTCTTTTCTTTCCATCAAGGCCTCAAAGCCATCTCTCTCTTCTCTCCCTGTCTCTCTCCATCTCTTCTTAAGCCTTTCAGGGACCCCAGCCAGCTTGCATGGGGACCCTCATCATGCCCATGTAGGTGCACGCACAAAGGCATGAAAGAACGAGAGAGATGGGAGAAGGGAAGAAAGAAGCGAGGGGAAAGCAAGCTAGCTCGCAAGAAAGAAATTGCAATTCTTTCTTTTCTTTCTTTGAGGACATAAGAAGGAAGGAGAAAGAAGGAAAGAAAGAGCCAGTATGAGGGGATTAGCAGACCGCGGCCATGTCGCAGAAACCCCTCGCATTTCTGGTTTCTTTGTTTGGAGCTGACCAGAGCTTGTTGACAAAGCGCTGCATGTTTGGGAAGGGGGATAGTAGGGGTCAACTTTACAGGGGGATTGGCACAGGAGGTGGGGGTTGACGTGTGTGTGTGAGTGAGAGAAGGAGGGAGGATGGGGGGGTCATGGCAAGGAGGAGCCCTGGTGTTAGTAATTAGTGGTGTTTCAGCTCTGAAGCTTCTTTGGTGGTCTCTCTCTCTCCCTCTCTCTCTAATGTTACAAAACTCTGAATCTTGTAATCTCCCATCACCAACTACCACCACCTCCTAGGTAGTCACTTACACACACACACACACACACACACACACACACACTCATTTCTCTCTCTCCCTCCAGGCCTAACCACCTGAATAGAATGGGCCAATACAAACCTGTCTGTGTGTGAGGTGCAGAGGGCCAAGGGTGTGTGCGTCACTGCCTGGGCAAGACCAACATTCTCCGCTGGTCTCCCCAAGTTGCTGAAACACACACACACATTCTCTATCCCACACACACTTACATATACATGCCCTCCACGGTTAGCCGACACAGGACACACAAGACTGTCTGTGTCTCCTCTCCAAGAATTTTATGGTGATGGTCTGGCCGAATCTGAGGGTGCATGGTGGGTTGGCACTGCCAGCTCAGGTGGGAGCTAAGCACGGCGCCAACAATGTCCTAACACACACACACAGGCGCACACAGCGTGGGCTGCTGTTGTTCTTTAATATATATGCTAATGTCATGTCATTAAGTTCATTTGATTGGGTACGTTGGAGGCTTCAGAGCAGGTGGGAGGGTCTGTGATGGGGAAACCACCTCATTGTCCCCCCACTATGAGTTTGACCTCCAGTGTGGCGCTCAACCCACAACTACACAAATGGAGAAGCTTAGCAGAAGGCTGTGGCTGTACTGGGCAGCTCCCAGTATCAATGTGCTGAACTCTCTGCATGTGTGTGTGTGTGTGTGTGTGTGCGTGTGTGTGTCCATGTCCGCAAACTCCAAGGAAGAAAACAGAATGTGAACCATAAACATGTTTGACCGTCCAGCGGTCCGTGAAGAGCAAACACCAGCATCGGAAAATAATGTTTTAGCACAACAAACCTGTCCTAGCAAAATATTCATCCTTAATTACCCAAGAGCTCGTAAACTGTCAGTTTGTACCAGAAATGAGCGACTGGCTCAGTTCTTTCAGGTCTGTACGTAGAAAACAAGGTTTAAAGATTCCTAAAAGGGATATTGTTGAAGGATCAGATGAAATAGAATGAATGATGCTTTATTCATCTCTGAGGTGAATTAGCTTGTCTTTGAGCTCGGAGCCAATAGACAATGATGGTTTCAAGCCAACAGTCTGCAGGTTTTCATTCCAACTGATCACCTCAGTAGTCTGATGAGTTTCTTTCCTTTGCCTGAAGTAGTACAATCAGTCAATTGGTTGGAATAAAAACCAACAAGACTCTTGGCTCTGCGTGGCACATGGCTGGCTGCCTATGTAATATTATAATGCACTCAACACACATTATACATGAGGTTTTAATGTGAGTAATGTTAATTGTGTGTTTGGTTTCCAGGTGTAATATCCAGGGCAGCGTGATCTGCAGTAACGCTGTTATCGGCCGAGGAGCAGATCTCAAGTACTGTCTGGTGGGAAACGGACAACGGATCGAACCAGAAGGTGAGGCCCACTAACATAAACACACATAGTGAACAAAAAATGGCCACAAAATGTTTTATTTTTAATTTATGTTTATTCTATTGATCCTGCGATGTATTTAATTTCTTATCACCTCCGTCTCAGATGATGCCTTGCTTTACAACAGGACAGTACGTTTCATGATTGTTGAGTATTTCAGTGTAGGAAAATAAATTATGGTAATTGACCATTTTGCATCCCCAAATCAAATCCACTAAACACCTTCATACTAGTCCTCAAAGGTGGCTTTCACAAAGCTATGCTGCTAAATGAAAGGATAGGGACACAGGTTGGACAAAATAACAGAAACACATAATGGTTCAATACAACAGCTTTGCCCTCACCTCCCCCTTTCCACCTTCGTTGGTAAGTGCCAAGCGTTCTAGCCAACTAGGAAAGTTTCTTAATTCTGAGGTCTGTGTGATAGAGAGATTTGTCCGAGATTTTTTTTTTTTTTTTTCATTTCCTTAATCCTCTTGTCCCCAAAGCTAACTGTGTGCGTGTGTGTGTGTGTGTGTGCGTGCGAGTGTGTGTGTGTGCGTGCGTGTGTGTGTGTGTCACATTGATGGAGAGGTTAGAGAGCAGGGCCAGAACAGGACCACCCGGAATTCAACAGCAGCAGCCTCCAGCCACATCCAAAACACACACACATGCGCGCGTTCACACACACAAACGCACGTATAGAGAAAGAGAGTAAGCTCAGCTACCAGACTGAGCAGCCTAATTGAGTGAACAACAGGGTGCTTTAAGTAACAACAGTTTGAATTTGAGCTAAACTCGCCTGAAAATGTTTGAAACAGTTGACACTTTTTGAAGCATCCAGTGAGTGATCACTGCAACAAAACTGCTTCAGCTTTTTTTGGCAGTGTTTTTTACTACTGGCCAACAGATAACTCTAACTCTAACAGTATGTTATTGAACACTGGAAACTTGGAGCCCTGATTGCATAATTGTTTTGCACACACAGTATAGCCAGAGTTCAGTCACACTGTATCAAAGCTCCATCTTTTGTCTCTCTGGTGGATCAAACATGTCTGTATGATTTTCTTGTATAAACACTCACACAGGCACACAGTAGTGTTTTCATACCACATTTTCTTTCTTCGTCATTTCAGTTTCGTCATTTCAATTTCGTCATTTCAGTTTCTTCAATTCATTTCTTCAACTTAATTAAATTGGCTTCTCAAAAGACTGTTAGAAATGATCTACTTAATGTAGTCCAGTTAAATCAAGTTTATTTATATAGGCCCAGATCAAAAAAATGTTTGCTTCAGAAGGCTGTTTTATATGTACATCATATAACACCCTAATATCCTTCTTCAGTTTGGATGCAGATGAAGTCTTTATTAAATTTTTTAAAAAGTAAAAGCCAGGACAAATGGGGGATATAACTGTAGCTGGTCTTGAATCATAGTGTTGTTCATTATTGTAAAAATTTGGCACATTAGCTCCCTGGTAGATGCAGACACACATGTGGTGGATATAAAAATCCATCTCACCCGGAGCAGGGAAAGATGAAATATAAACTCCAAACAGAGCAGGATTTTCTTCCTCTTAAGCTCTATGTTTTCGGATCATTTTGGGCTACCGACACACCTGAAGGTCTATGTCAGTGTCATGACTGTGCAGAATACTGTAAATACTCAACATGTTAAGTTGTGCTCATGAACAAATGACAATAATGAGTAGTAATTCAATACATTTTAAATAATTATCTGGAATCATTGTAACCCACCCCTATTTACTTTATATCGTAAGACAGTGCAGGATTGTCTACCTTGTCTACAACCAATCTAGCTGGATGACCGTAGGCTGCTAAAGACATTACACACACCCACTCTACTGCTGAAGCTGTTAGCAGTTAAGGACCACCCTGACAGTTCACAGAAACTCATACAATACACACACACATATACACAGAGCTGTCAGGTGTTGATATTTAATAGATACATACCTCTGCTCTGGGTACTTTGATAAATACAGACACATACACGTGTATTAATAAAGTACGAATACAGAGCCAGATACACACTTCTTTCCTTTGCCTCTGACTGACTCCTGAAGATGACACTCAGAAACAATTGAGGCTTGTTCATGAACATTTGGCTCTTTTCTTCATTTCTTCATTTCTTCAGTCTGGCCAGATTCTTCTTCTGTTTGTCACTACCCCAGCTGGGAAAATTTGTCAATACTATGAGACATTTAAACACTATATTAGCTGCTGACAAATCAACCCAAATTGAGTAACCTTTCCTCCCTTTCTGTCCGGTCACCCCCCCTCCTCCTCCTGTCCCATGCTCCATTTGTCCTCCCCTCCACGCAGCGGAGGATAAACTTGCTCTGAGCAACAGATTCCTTCACACTAAAACCTGTCTGTGTGGATGGAACATTAGTCTCTGCCACCGTTTGCTTTGGATCGGTACCGATACTCAGGGATGGGTGGAGGGATGGAGGGATGGAAGGATGTGAGGAGGAGCAGCGGCCATTCTCTTCATGCTGAACCGGCTGTGGGTTGATAGAGATAGCGAGAAAATGCTGGCAGACTTTGTTTCAAGCATCATCTATTTCTTTTTGTGGGGTTCATATAGCGGTCAGGGTGACCTAAGTCTTACCACACTGGAACCGATTCTGGGACTGATCTCAAATAAATGAAAGGGCCATAAAGGGGATATGCATGTTGTAGCCCGTTAACTATAAACTGTACATAGACTTCATAGCTTCCTTTGTTTTACATCCATAGCAGTATGGTATCACAATTAACTAACTTTTCCATTACAAGAAACATTGTGTTGCCTTAAATACTTTTTTTTTTAAATCAGATAAACAGTGGTGACATCCTTTAGGTCTTCAGTGCAGATTCATTAACAGTAATAGTACAAATACAAACAGTATATTACATTGGTTAAAGTCCGGATGAAACAATAGACAAGCGGGACATAATCATTTGAAAGTTGAAAAGTAGGAATGTCATAATGAATCTTAGCTCCGTGTTGCTAAAAGTTTGATTGATGGGTGGATGTCATGATAGTAGGGGTGTGATGATACACTCAGCTCACGAGACGAGACGAGACACGATGTTGAGTTCACGAGATCAAGACGAGATGAGATTTTAAATATATTTTTAAGAAAATTTCAATGAGGAAATAAATGACTGTTCTTTTATTTGAAATTCACAAAAAGGAAATTGAATTGAAATGTTTTAATTAATCATCTTGCAATGAATCACTTTAGTTCTACTTTCTAAATATATAATTATCATATGCAGTATGCAGCAGTGTAAAAGGTTTCCCCATATAGATATTTTATAGATGGATAATTTTGGTATTTATGGAAATAACAACCATAAATACAAAAGTTAGATACAATCACAAATACTAAAAAGTAAATTGTAGTATATAAATATAAATTGAATAAGCGCTAGCTTCCTCTGCTCCTCCTACCTCAGGCTCAGTGTAGAGACCTGAGGTCAACTTACTTCTGATCCTCTCCTCATCTCATACTTCTGACTGAGATCTTCGCAACAGGTAGAAGCTGCAACAAGGTTAATGATCCACACGTGACATTATAAAAAGAAGACATGAAGTGCGAAAGAGCGATTTTTATTTTTTTTAATTTTTGGTGTGCCCCTTAATTATAGCTTCGCAAGACAAAATTCACTTCGACGAGAACTGGTACGAGATCCCGTCACACCCCTACATGATAGTAGTGATTGAAATGGGTTGGTTCAAGCTGACATAAGCACAAGTCTTTATTTTGTTTCAGAGGAAGTAAACATGCTTAGATATAAGAGTACAATAAAATTCGGGGGAGGAGGTTTGGGGTTGAATTGGTGCTTTTCCTCTGAAAATTGGGATTTCATTACTGTATCCATGATTAGCTGCTTTTTACGATTTCAAAGTTTCCCATTAAAATTCAAGCACATATCAAGTTGTGATATCCAAATGTACTTAGTGCTGTTTGCTGGTTGTATTTACCACAATAACTTCCTTCAGTTGAACAGGATGGCTGAAATAACATTTTCACTCCATCAGCAGTTGTGTGTAGTGGCAGAAAATGAATGATGCCATATCAAATATGTCTAACATTTGATTATTTTCTCCATTATGGAGCATGTTGTAGCTGTCACTTGAATACTACACATTTTTCAGTTCATCCACTGTGTTTTGGGAGGGTTTTATAAACCTGAAGGGCTTTCAACCATAAAAAGTTGTATTTGGAATTACATACAAATGTAAAACTTGCCTTTTCTGATTGAATTGATGGATTTTAAATAATTTCTCTTTCATCCTCAGCTGAGAGGACTAACGAGGTCATTGTTGGAACAGACCAGCTGATGGAGATCTAGCTCCCACAGGGAAGAAGTGACATCGCCTCATTAACCAGTCACAGAGCAGCAAAACACAGAGGACAACTAATTCACCGGCTGACCGGCCAATCAGAAGCCTGGATACTGCTTGACGGTCCCACATTCTCTTCTCATAGGCTTTCTTTTGTAAATTGTGTCTAAATAAAGACAGCTCTGCTTAAACCCATAAATCTGTTATTTTTGTATTTTTAAGGCATTTTAATGATGATAATTTAAATGACTTTGTGTAATGTCAACTGGTCGACTGTCAGTTTGAGCCTAGATCTTTGTAATCATTTCTCTACACTAGCTATTATCAGATCATTACTGTCTCCTAATAGCAGCACTCAATTACACAAGTCACCCTGTTGGAGAGGGAGGAGCGCAGACTTGTACATGTTTGAATGTGCATGGTGTTTACACACGCACACTGTGCAGCTGTGAAGACCAGAGATGGAGAGAAAAAGCAGTGGGAGGGGTGACCACAATGGCATGGGGGTTAAGTTTATTTGTACACAAAAATGGTGTATGTGTAGGTCCCAGACCACCCAGCTTGATCCCGTATCAGTTAACACTGACACCCCACCCACTCTCTTACTCACACACGCACACACAGCAGATGAGGAAACTGACTCGCGCCTGACGCTTTTCTTTCTTTTTTCTCCTCTTCTTTCCCTTTCTGCTGCCTTTGCTGTCACAAGATTTATTGCATTCCTTTGGCAGAGCATTGCTCAAATTACAGGTTTGAAGTTCCTTAGTCACGAAGGAAGAAGATGAGGACAGGGATGTCTGTAGGGCTGCTGTGTGTGTGTGTGTGTGAGTGAGTGTGTGAGAGAGAGAGAGAGAGATTTACTGTCCTCTGTTTCCTATTGTGTCTGTGGCCTTGCAGGAGTCATTTAGACTGTCTCTTGTGGCCTGATTATGATGTTGATTATGATGCTCTAACACCGTAAAGTACAGCCTCGTTGATGAAGGTGCACTCGATTTTGCTCAACTTAAGAGATTCTTCAAGCAGAGATCTGTAACTTTCCACATGTTTTCAACCTCAAAGAGGCACTTCATGTGGGGTACTACTTTGCCCGTCAAAACACCAGCTGTATAATATCTTCTGTGGTGCTGCTGGGAGTCTGCAGTCTGAGGAAATTATAACAAAGATGGCATCTGAGTTTAATTTTGGTTTGGTATTCCAAACTACAGTTAACTATTATTATAACTACTAATTTATAACAGGAAATCCATGTTACAAACTGGTAGTCTAACAAAAGATTTTATCTTGTTGCATTATGGGAAATGTAGGATCCAGTCTTTTATGGTTGACACATACTAGGGATTAAAACTGTATACTTCAGCCTCTGCTGTATCAGATTTGATGCAGATTTATTTTATGAATTTGCCTCCCATAAGCCCACAAACAGTCCCTTCAAGTATCAGCAAAGACAGCAGAGTTTTAGGCTTGTTACATCCGGCGTGTACCTATTCAATATAGTAGTCATAAGCACACATGAGTATATATTGTGTTCTCACTTGAAATGTGACAAGATGAAAAACTCAAATAATAAATATAGTTTATTTTTGAGTGTGCTACTGATGTACAGTCTCTCACAGCACAATGCACAAAGGAAATAGGAGGAGCTGCTGACAGCTGGAAAAATGACAATCATGTGGGTGATGGTGAGACAACTCCTGAAAAACAAAAAGATCATTATTCAGTTTTTAGGAAGACAATTTGTTTTCTCTGTGGCTGTCACAGTTTGACGTGCAGATGCCCAAATTATTGGATCACTTCCTGTTAGTTTAATATGGTATAGTATGTTCATTTTTTGGATACTAACTGCTTAAAGAGTATATTATGACGATTAGTATGTAGCATTTGTGTCGCCTCACAGTTGTTTCTATCCAGTCGTCTGGCCAATAGAATGCCATTGACTTGACCTGATAACTTGGAAATAAATACTTTATTGACTTTATCATCAGAACAGGTGCAAACTGACAGAACAACTTGGCAAATGATGTAGATTTTAGTTTTAAATTATGGAATGAAATGCAAAACTGGAACTAGAAAAGATGAAACCCACAGTTAAGGTGCACTGTGTCCTTGCTTTTTGTCTTGGCTGTGTTAAACATTTTCAGCGGTCTCACACTCTGACCTCTCTCCTCAACCTCATGATGAGATCTGGCAGCTGGGTGTGTTTGGGTAGAGGTTTGTATATTTATACAAAGACCCCCAAAGTCCCCTCTTTACAACGCCACTATGGCTGAACTCGCCCTGCCAGTCCATACGTGTTTGCTCGTGTATGTGTACGCATGTGTGCAGACTTACCTGTGTGTGACCATTGTTATAATCCTCTGTCACACCAACTAATCAGTGCTGCCTCACACTGCTGTGAGTGAATGCATGCATGCGTGCGCACACATGCATACACAATTGTGCATGTTTGCTTTGCAGATCTGGAGATCAGATGTCAAGCCACAGATCATATATCAGGCTGTCTGTTGGTCTTTGGTTTTGTAGCCTTGTGGAATTTTTTGCACATCTCTACAGAAGATTGTCACCTAATTATGCATCCCAAACAAATCTATCTTTAACCACAGAGGGAAAAAGTCAAACATTTTATGCAACAACTAAAATCCATTTAGCTGGCAGCACATTCACCCGCAATATATGTTTCAACAGGGATGAAATAAATGAACATGTTCTTGCATATTTGCAGTGACATTTTAAAATGATCCTCTTTTGCTCATGTCAAAATATACACTTTTAAGTTCTGTTTTTGTCACACTTACTAGATTGTGTTTCTCTGGCTAGAGTCAAATACTAATTCTTGTATGTGGAGTGCTTTTTTATGCATGCATGCAGAGTGATTCATGATGACCATTTTTTTCAGGAAATTAATGTCATAGAACTTGACAGAAGTCTGGAGTTTTAAAAGGCTTGTTCACATTGGAGTTCTTCACAGGCTGGGAATTGACTCAGAACTGGCTGGGGAAGTTTCAAATGGGTGTCAACATAAGATGTTTTTTGTAAAAATGAAAAAAGAAATTCTGACACTTTTGGCGGTGTTATTTTGACACTGTCTCATGTCTCACATGTCCCTCCAAAATTATGTCTAATGAATAGAATCCAGCTGGTTTGGTGGTTACTTGTTTAAATGGTCAAATCACCCACGTCACTAAAAGCACATCTTCCCACTTATCACTAACAGTGGAAAAATATGGGTCAACTTTTTGAGATATCCACCTCTGCCACCTGAATACAGAGGAGGTAAATTGAATTGTGTTTGTGGTGCAGAACATACAAAATACATTTAAAAAGCAGCCGCAGTGTGTATTTCAAGAACCAATTATACAGTTAGTCCAGATCATCCAAAAATGTGACTGGCGATGGTTCTCATATAGGAACTATTTTCTACTGAGGAAGAAGAAGAAAACCGTCCAAAACAAAGTCTGTGTATTATCTAAAGTAAGCAGCACTTTAGTCAAGAAAGTTTGAGAGGAAGTGTTCGAACTTTCTCAAATTTGATTTATGAAGTGATACATGAATTAAGAAACAACATACACATTAACAACATAGTTAAGAGTTTAGAAACAGAGATAGTCTGATACATGCATAGATAGATTGGTGGATAGATAGTTAGATGGATGGTGGAGACAAATGTGCAAGATATGGACATATGCAGACATACAGAGAGGTGGGGTGGAGTCTGAGCTCTGGGTTGGGTGAAGGGGGGTTTGGCTTAGTAGCTGGGTGGCTTCATGGCTTGAGGGCTGATCGTGGGTGAGCAAGAGAGACAGAGAGAGCGAGCAGGCCACCCAAGTGGCAGTCAGTCAGAAACCTGTGTGTGTTTGCTGCTGACCCCTACACATTAGCACAACACTTCCTCAATTTGTCTTCTGTGTTCTCCGGCCACAAATGAATTTCCTCCCTCCCTCTCTTTTTTTTCTCCACACACTACCTTTCAAGATGCTACCCCCCTCTGAAACACACATACACACACACACACACACACACACACACACACCACCCTAACCATGCTCCATCTCTAACTTAAACATCTGAATACATACACACACACACACACACACACACACAAACACCCTTTTTACAAGCTTTAGAGATACAACAGTTGCTTATGTTGCTCAGCCAACAATGAGTGTGTGTGTGTGGAGACAAAGATCCCATGTATGGGATAACAACCTCACTGACATGCCCTACACACACACACGCACACTAAGCCAGATATCCCTGTCTGTCACTGTGGAGGCCCCCAGCTAATTAACTAAACATTGACTGGGTGGTTGATTGGGATCACATCTTAAATCGCTTTTGCTGTAAAATCACAGGAAGAAACAGACGATTGACCTGCTTTACACACTCAGGTGACCTTTTTCTCTCTAATCTTATGAGTTAGACTGACTGCAAAATGCTTGGTTATTCCAAATCATTAAAAAGTAAACACATTTTCCATCTCAAACTTTCCGTTTCCTTTATTTTACCCATTTTAACCCCCCAGAAGTGTGTGTTGTTCGAGCTTTTTTCATTTTATTTGCAAAAGAGATTTTTTAATTTACATTCTTATTAATAAAAAGTGCCAAAAGTGTGTGTTACAAAAGGCTGACTTATATACTGAGAGTTTAATTTTATAGAATTTACCAAAATATGATTTCTGTGATTTAAAGTTTGTGTTATCCACAAATATTTGAATTGAAGATTTTCTGATAAGCTTGTTCATCATTTGTAACAGATCACAATAGTTCAGAGCTTTTTTGAAACGCTATATCGTTTCAGCCATGTTTGCTCACATACATATGCATAAACACACGCACCGCTTGTGACTGTTGTGCACTTTCTTTTAAACCTACAGGTCTGAGTTTGCGTTACCACCTGCTAGCAGTGTCTGACAATACCTCTGTTACAACCGCACAAACAAAGACTTAAAGAAAAGTGTGTTTCTCTGTCTCTCTCTGTTTTGTGTGTTTTTCCCCTAGAAAGGCAACCATTCATTACAATGACAAAGGGGTAAAGAAATGCATTATCATAATTAATCTTGTGTGAGACTGTGGGTGGCAGCTTCAACTCTTCTCTGAGACTGACAGTGGTGCTCAATGCAGAAAGTGTCTCTCTGCTACTGGGCAACTTTTTGCCTTTTCAGTGATATCTGAGAAACTTCTGTAATTATAGAGCAGAAAAGTTGAAAAACAACTTGCGGGTATTTCCAAAAATGTGTTGAGATGACTTTGTGAAATATAAATGGTTCACCCGACAAGGAGATGCTTTACGACATGATGAAAAAGTCAAAGGTTCTGGTTCATTTAAACTATGGCGTATATTTTTTTCCCATCATCAAGAGCTCTTTGTGTTTTTTAAACAGATTTATTTCTTTAGTCAGCCAACCTCGAGCCAAATATTCTGTTTGGTTATCGTGAAAATAATTTGTTCATTTGGATAACAGTTGGCCTGAACCGTGTTTGTGGTTTGTTCAATCTGATAAAGTCAATGTCAATTTCAAGAAACATTTTCCAGAGAATTTTTGTTATGTCTCCATCTCTCCAGCACTGGATGTGTTGCTTGCTTGTGTTTGCATAGTAAAAATGATTGTGAATCGCCCTCACACATACAAAAGATGTATTGAGCGTGGGATGGCTGCAATTTTTTTTTACCTTAAAAGTGGATGCTATGACTAAGCTAATATTGGTTTTATGTTCTTTATAAGAGGAGTCTGGATTATGCTTCCACTAAACTCTAACTAACTCTACTACATACAGTTTGGTGCACCTTAAAAGCCTTTTTATACTCTAAAATCTTATTCTGATTGTCTCTTCAGGCACTCATTTTAAACGTCAAACCAATGGATGTACTGGTGTCTATGATCTCTACTTTCTTTCTATCATTTAAATACTAAAGTATATACAAACAATCATTGGCAAGTGTAGAAAAGTTAATTGAAATATAGTTATCTGGTTCTTATCCCAATCTAATACAAATTTTAAAATGTTTCTATGAATTATACACTTGAACAGTTTGATCCAGGCTTCTTACTGCATATCAAATGACTTATAAAGACTGACTGAAATCACATTAATTAGCTTTGACAAATATTCCTACGGGGAAACACCAGGCTAATCACTCATTCTTATTGTGACCTTTGCTTAAATGTTCAAATAAAATAGATTATACATATGAAATCTAATCATCAACAGGAGGAATTCCCAGCCGGCGGGTTGCAATGTGTCAATGTGCTTGTAATGTTTTCCTAACTTTTTGTAATTTTTACACAATTGCTCATCATAACCTGTGACACTCAGTACAGTACTCATTTCAAGTGGTCACATGACAAAAAGGCATGTGAATGGGAAACACTGATCTACAGTAAATATACTAAATCTAATCAAGACATGTTTATGGTAATAGATGTAGTGCTGTACTTTTAATGTTTAAATTTTGTTTTTAACCTCAGTTCATTTGTGCATCTTAAAGGAAATATGTGTATATTTCCTCTTTTTCGTCTCTTGTGTTAGAGAAATAAGAGATGCACAGCCGTACAGCCTCTCTCTTTGATAAATAAACACTTTTCGGGCCTGAACCCTGGGCGTCTCAAGTGTTGTGAGACGGCTGAATGCCAGAGCGGTTCCGTAGCACTGCCTATAGCACATACAGAACCCCGGACGGACGGCCAGCCAGCCATGCATGCATGGATGAACGGATGGATGGATGGAGTCACTGGGGAAAGATGAAATGGAGGAATGGAGATATGGAGGGAGGAAGGGAGGGAGAAGGGGAGAGGAAGAGCAGGACTGGAGTATAAAACCTGAGGGGATGGGGTTAAGAAGAAAAAGAGAAATAAAAGGAAGTATGGATGTAAAAGTAGAGAAGATGGAACAATGGAGAAGATTAAAAAAAGAGGAGATGGATGGACAGAGAGGGACCATGTGGTACACATGACAGGGAGATGGGGAAAAAACGGAGAGAGGGCTTGGGCGGTTTGTGTTTGGAGACCGGGGCAGTGTGATGGCAGATATCTGCACAGCGCATGGTCATCTCAGATGGTTTATTTATCCAAGGCCTCCAGACCAGGCCTCGGACCTCCCTGAGTTTGTTAGGCTTGAAGGGGCCCCCTACCACACAACCCAATTCCTCACATTCCACATTAGCTCCCATTTCCAGCTGCCTGTTTCCCTCTACCACTCAACCCGACCCAGTCCAGCCAAACTAGTTCCAGCAAAGCAAAAAAACCAGGCCAGCCAATGCCACCCTAGAAACATGAACATATTATAAGAGCGTATGGCCACCTCCATTTGGACAGATGGATGAGTAAGTATATATGTAGGTGTATCGCTGAACTTCTGCAGAGAGCAGCGGTGTGGTGGTAAAATGAGAAGTTCACAGCAGTATCCTGTGATCCTGTGTCCAAATCAACAGACTTAATGTAGTCAGTGGATATAAACTGTTTCATCAAGACTTAACCAAGAGATATGAGCAGTGGAAATGCTTAAGGCTTCAAAACTGCCTCTACACTTAAATCTTTGCTGCTTTTTTTGTAACCAAAGATTTAATATTGACCATTTGTGCCCACGTTTATTTATTTAGACAACAGAGATTTGAAACTTGTCTAGGTTTTTCTCCAAAAGGTATCTTATCTCTTAGATAATTATGTTTGTTGATCTACAAAAGTTAGCAAAAGAAAGTTAAAATTGTCTTTTTATGAGTCTTTTTATTAACCGAACATCTGTGGAGGTATTGATTATTTATCCATCAATACTGCTGCAACTTGAGACCTGTAGTCTTTACTCTCCAGCCCAATTATGGACTTTTTCAAATCATTCCTGGAAAAGCATGTATAAATACAATAATGTATAGATAATCCTCATCATTATTGATACTAATTATAATAATGGTTATAATGATGAATTTTGTTCATAGTAGTGGGTATGAGTATTAAAGTCAGTGTCTGTTCTTACTTATTTGTTGTGGCTGTTTGCAGTTAGACATTAGTGTTGGAAGGAGAAGGACAGTGACTAACATTTATGACTGCCAATTTGTAAATATAAAATATGCATGCTTTGTTTATAAACCTACAGACTTTATTATTTCTATTAACCTCCTCATTCTAATTTTACATCTCATACTGTGTGTTGCATACTGTATGTGAAAGTTTAGTTTAAATACCCCTTGACGTCATAAAGAATGTATATATGTTGTGGTAAACTACTATTTAATTTTTTTTTTATGTATATAGCTGTATAAAATCTTTAATAATGGCCATGATCAAAATTGATTATCTTGTTTCTTAACATGTGAAAGGTTGAAAATGTGGCTCCAACTTAGCTCCAACTCGCTTCACTTTTGCCTTTCAATGAAATGAATATAATCCCAAAAGTGAATGTGTAATATTTACTTTGACATTCATTTTTCTTCTTTTTGAATTGTGCTTGGCTAAGTTGTTGACCTCTACAGGGACTACAAATGAAAACTATCCTCTTGGCTAACTAACATTTACACATTACACATACCAGTGTTTACAAATACATGATAAATGATTTTGAATAAATCTCTTCATTATCACTCAGATAATTATTGTTCCTCTTTTAAATATACTTTCCTTATATCACTTCCCTTTTTTCATGGTATCACAATTGCAACAGTATGTGAATCTGCTCAGTGTGCTTTTAAATCAGATATAATATTACTTCACATCCTTCTATCTGTCTCTCTCACTGATAATGATGGACATAACACTTTAACAACAAGCTGTCACACAGATTTAACCTAGACTTGTTGTAGCTGTCACTACTAGCATGAACATACAGCACCAACACCTATATTGGAATTGCTTCACTTCAGCTTCAAATTGTTTTATAGTCACTCAAAGGGCCTCAAATTAGCACCGGCCACCTGACAAATGTTCCACACAGCAGTGACAGTGTAATCTGGTAAAGTGTTTGTTCTTCACCCTCATACTGTCATGAGTGGGGCCAATGGGGGCTTACATTAGCAAACCACCAAGACACTTCTAACCCCTTTTTTTCTTTATAGAGATTAGAAAACAGTCATCTGAGAAACCTCTCTCTTTCTTTCTTTCATTCATTTTCAGGTGTATAGTTCTTAGGTGAACCGCTTTGTGAACTCATGAAATCATGCATGGCAAGATGTGGAAACTTTCCAAAAGTCTCCAGAGAGATAAGTGTGTCACTCTGAACTAGGCAGCTCCGAGGTGTTTTGAAAGAGATGCATATGTGGAATAATTCCAGTGATATTTTAATGGTAATTTTATAGGGACACAGGGTTATATTTTCTAAGGTGTAAAAAAACCTATCAACCTACTTTTAGAAGCTTGTGGCCAGAGGAGGTGAGGTTACAGCTGTTAGTGCTAAAACCTGCACAGTTCTTGTCACAGCTGCCTAGAACAAACTGCACTAACAGCAAAGATTTTAGAGGGTAAAAATGTATTTTTGAGGTGCACCAAATTTGAGCTTCCAAAACTTCATCAAACATGCCCTGAAGTGATATAAAACGTGTTGACAGATCTGTAATTCTACCATACAAAAAAAGAAAAAATGAATCACATGTTTACATTCCTGCTAAATGCTTGAAAAGCTGAATTAACTTTTTTTCTCTCTCACTGATTGGCCTATGCTGATGAAACAAACTCTAAAAACTGTGTGCGTGCGTGCCTATCGCTGTTGTATCAATAGATGGCATGTGCGATTGCTTCTTCTTACAAACTGGAGGGCCAGGCCACTGGGAATAATGTTCAGAGAGCAAGTGAGGCGGGCAGGCAGCAAGATGTGTGCGTGAGTGTGCGCGCACGTGTATGTGCGTGAGTGTGTGCGTGCATGCGCGCGGCTGTGCAGAGTTTATTGAAAGAGTTCCTCTCCCCCTCCCCCCCTCCTCCCCGTCCTCCGCCTCCTCCTCCCCTCCCCTCCAACCCAGGCAGCAGCAGCCTGGGTGGTCCCCCTCTCTCTCCACTTTGGTGAGCTGTTGCTTAGCAGCTAATAATAGGCGATGTTTGCAAAGTAATTTGCCTCTTCCTTGGCCAATGGGAGCCGGAGCACTTTTCCATCAAACCTCCCTTTTCAGGAATTGCCGAGAGGCGAACTTCTCCAAATGTTACCGCTACGGGATCGGAGTTAGACTTGACACGGACGGCTCAGACATAGGCTACTACTACTACTACTACTACTACTACTACAACTACTACTCCTCTCTGAGACGTCGTTTCATAAACTATCTGGACGAATGAAGACTGAAGGATCTATACGGATTTCGGCGCATAATGTTGGGATGGAGTTTCGAGACTTGTTTGGCTCCAAGGAAGACTAGAAAAAGTTCTTCTAACTTGTCGCCGGCGGTGCTGGATGCGCTCCTCTTCTATGTTGGATTATTGTCGCTTTTACTGAACTCGCACCCATTCTCTGTCGCTTCGCTCTGTGCCCCGTTCACCCTCTTTGGACTATGGCCTCGGATCGCGGGGTCCCAGGGGCCGGCGTCTTTGGAGATTTACCCCCGAGTTATACGCGCTCCCAGCCGCCTGCGAACCCAGACCTGCTCCGGAGACCGAGCTACTGCCACGCTGCTTTCGCACTTAAACAGATCTCAAAGGTGATACATTGCTCGCAGTCTAGTGTGGATTTACTATGAGGGCAGCTTTCATTCAGTCGGCAATTGTGAATGAAGAGTCTTCAAAGGAAACTCTTGATTTAGGCGTTATCTAATCGGGAAGCGAGGGCGCATGTGGGGACGTAGGGTTAGACTGGACAGCAGCTCCTAAACTGGGGTCCGGGGACCACCAGAGTTCCCTGAGGGAGTCAACAGTGATCCTAGGAGTAGAGCAGTTTAAATACTTCACTTTAATTTCCTCTATAAAGTAAAGTTAATGTATAGAAACAACCATAATGCTGGCAACAGAAACCATACAGGCTACTTTGTGTTTACAAGGACGAAACCCATGTAAAAACAGAATAAGGTGTTTTCATACTTGGCAGCATGTTAACCTCGCTGTTTTGATTGAATGGATGTCAGATTCTCATTCATTTCTGTCGTTAAATCCACCGTGAGGGAGTGAGAGAGCGGGGTTGTTCCCACATATCTCAGCCGTGTTGTGCGTGTTTTTGGCTTTGTGCAGGCAGCGCAGAGCGCACTGGCCCGGGGTCTGTTTGGAAATGTGGTGGGTCCTGTAAAGGAATTCACTGATTGAGTTTGATCTGACAAAGCATCTTTGGACCGCCCGGATGCTTGGACGTGTTTCAGCACTGCTGAGAGAAACCACAACACCAGTGCAATGTCGTCTGCAGGAGTGACATTTGTAGCCCAGTCACAGGGTCTGAATGGTGGAGATTTGAACAATTATTAGAGCAAAAGTGCAAAATGTAGATTACTGTAGTGAAATAGATGTCAGCTTCGTTTACACATAAGGATATGGAAAAGTGATTGAGCAAGCCTTCTACTTAGTCTCCAAGTTTCAACAAAAGTTAACTTCCTATATTATTTCCAACAGCAGTTCATATATAGTGATATCTTTGTACCGAACACTCAATGAAGAGAGTATCTGTGTAGTGTGACACCTTTTAGATTACATAGGATTGTTACTTTAACAACTTTTAGACTGCAAACTATCATCTCCAACTGTGACTTTAATTGAGTTGCGAGTTTGTTTTTGCCTGATGAAAATGATGTTTGGCCAGTTCTTATTAGACCTTTTCATCGCTGTTTCTCTGGAGTCTGTAAGTTGAAACCGCTTGGAACCAGTATTCCCAAAATAAACTTAATATTAGTGCAGATCATTGCCACGACTGTGCAGTTTAAATCTTCTTTAATGTGTTGTGTCATGGGAGATCCTGTCCTGGGTCTGGTCTAAGTTCAGCTGATGGACATGAGTCTGACGCACAGGATAGGCAGCATAGCTCTGATGTTAAAGCTGTGCTCAGCTAGTTAGCACCTTAACTTATCATGTTATACAAAGCTTCATCCTACAGAAAGACAACTCTCTGACAACAAATGTGCATGTAATCCAGTGTTTTGGATGTTCACTGAATTCAGAAATCTACACATTTATGGCGCAAATAGATATACAAGCTGTGTGACCTGCCTTTGTGGATTGGTGTGCAGTGATTCATTCTTTATGTATAGTAAGTGGAAACATGGTCATAACAATACTGTCCTTTTCTCGCCCACCCTCCTGCTGCAAATCCAGGGGAAGGCGGTAGGTCAGAAAGCTCCTCTGTGGATCCGGGCGAGGTTCCAGGCCCTCCTGTTCTCTCTGGGCTGCCACATCCAGAGGCACTGTGGGAAGGTTCTCTTCATTGGACTCTTAGTATTCGGGGCTCTTTCCGTGGGACTCAGAGTCGCAGCCATCGAAACAGACATCGAGCAGCTATGGGTGGAAGGTGAGTTTGATACATTTCTGTTGTTGTAGCATATGTGGCTTTTTTTGAGCAATGATTCATGTGAGACAGAAACACTCATTCTTGGTTGTTTTTTTTGTGGTTGTCAGAGCTGGTGTTGTTACTGTTTCACACACAAAACATCTCATCTTCCAGTTAAGACCAGAGTTCACTTTTAGGTTAATTGCTTTACTTTTCTGTTCACATGAGTCAGCTCTAAGTTTTTGTACAATGATTTTTTTCCCTACTGGGTGTAAATGGAGTTTGAATGACAATAGTGGCTGGTGGGAAGATGCAGGGTGGTCATGTTAGTGTCATCACAGTGCCATGGGAGGGCACTAGGTGTTCAGTGACAGACAGACTGACTACTTGTTTGGCTGAAATCCTGACTGGAGCAGCAACAAGGAGCAACATTTTTGGGAGCTGTTTTGAAGTAGTTTTTTTAAATGTTTGGCTGATTGAAAATGAGCATAATGAATATTTCTGTACATTTGTCACACCATGGCCACTACATCACAGACGTACAAATTACAATAAGCTTGTGGATAGAGTTTCAACTTTGTTTTAACTACACCTTGTGCCTGTATGTGTCTTGTGAGTATGTGTTGTTTTCCCTTCCTATGTTCATTTCTCAATGAATCACAGTATCTGAGAAACACCTCTGACACTATATCATTACAATGTTCTTTCTTCCTCTTCTGCCACACAGACATTTGCTATCTTTTTCTTGCTTTGGGCAAGACTGTGTGATTCTGAGCTGACTCATAAACTCTTTAAGTTTGACACTGCTCTCTTTTTCTTTGCCCCTGTGAGTTTTTAGATTTAGGTTATCTGTACATTTTCAGGGGCAGAAGCAGCTTTATTTGGTTTTTCACACTGGCCAAATTCCTTTTAAACCCCCAGGCTTTCAGTGCCGGGGCTGATCCCCGCAGCAGATGGACTGTGTGAATGGTTAGCCATCTTTGAGGGCTCTGACCCCTCCCCCCTCGGCTCCCTGTGTGGTCCCTAACTATTCTTGGATTCCATTCAACAAGAGGCAAGCAGGCAGGCAGGCAAGCAGGCACCACCTCCCTAACCCCCCTCCCTCCTTCCCTCCGCCTCCTCCTCTCCTCCTCACAAGAAGAAAAAATATAAGTGAATGCAGCTGAAGTTTACCCACCTGTTTTGCACGCTCTAAAAGCGCCACAGCAGTTGGTGAATATAAACAGACTCTATAGGGTTTTTTAAGCCCACCATGTCACTAGAGGACGGGGACAGGCGGCTTCCACGGGAGTTGTGTGGAGATGTCAGAGAAATCACACCACTGGTGTCAAGAGAAGTGTTTGGAGGCCGTGCGCTTCACTTGCACAGGAATTTAAATAAGTAC
The DNA here is from genome assembly GCF_027409825.1 of Scomber japonicus. NCBI lineage: Eukaryota > Metazoa > Chordata > Actinopteri > Scombriformes > Scombridae > Scomber > Scomber japonicus. The sequence goes on along the minus strand of NC_070589.1, from coordinate 17,229,157 downwards.
CTCAGTCGGGCACAATTTAAAAAACAATCTCCATTAATGGAGTCACTGAAATTATTAGTTTGAGGCTGGAAAGAAAATCTTGAACCTTCTACAAAAACAGGCAACAAGCGTTTTAATGTTCACAGTTTCCTTTTTTCTTTGGTTTCATTCTGGTTAGTGTAAAGCTTCAGGATTACCTCTTGAGCTAATTGGCAGAGTCATCGCTTAAAGGAGATGTTTAGATGTTTGTGTGCCAGTTGTTTTGCTGTGGGATTGAGAGAGTTGAACTGGGGGGCTGAAAAGGAATGCTGTGCCTTTAAGAGGCCGTGGTCATGTTTCTAAAGTTTCTGCCTGCCTTGTTTCCACCAATAGCCCATTGACAAAGCTGCTAGGGCCTCAATGGAGAGTAAAGTGGTTTGGTAACAAGGAGAGGTTAGTTCTCCCTCTGTCTCTCTCGTTCTCTCTCTCTCTCACACACACACACACACACACACACAGAAGCACAGTAAAACACACACATGCACCATTGCACTTAAGCCAGAATACAAGAGGGAGGAATGATATTCTCGGTAATAAGACAGCTGATTTCATATTTAAATAGTTTTCCAAATTTAATTTTACAAACTGTGAACGGCAAGCAAAATGTACCTTTTTGTGTGCGTCTTTTTATATAAAGTATTCTTATAAAACAGCTCTCCCCTAGCACAGTATAAACAAAGCTTTTCCACTCGTATCCTAATTTGTTCAGAATCAACAAGTCAAATCATAGCTGTGAATTGACACCGTATGTGTTAACACCCTGTCAGCATGGTGTAAACTGTGTGTGTGTGCGTGTGTGTGTGTGTGTGTGTGTGTGTGTGAATGTGTTAGAGGCATATGCTTCCCATCATATATTCATACTCGAAGCTGCCCCCACATTACCCATACAAACACACACACACACACACACTTGTCATCTTTGCCACCTTTGGTGCGTACAGTCTAAGTGCCGTCTGTCTTCCTGCCTGAATTTCCTGACTGCGTGCCCGTCTGTCTGCCTGTGCTTTGTGTGTGTCTGTTTATATTTCTACCTGTCTGTCTGCCTTGCTCTGTGAAGTCAGGCCACCAGGGCTTTTTTAATTGCTTCCTCCCTCCTACAGGACCAAAACACTGTGAAGCAAAGCACAGCAGTGCAGTCTGTCTCTAGAAAGAGTAGACTGAGAAAGACAGAATGGGAGGTCGGTAAAATTAGTTTCTGCCCCGTGCATTCCCAAGCAAACATACTTATGCAGTTTTTTACATGACAGTCTTTATTTGAATCATTCTTATTTTTCTTAAAGATTACTGTGTAGCAAAATAGCGCATTTGCAAGAAGGATATGCGACTGAAGTAAAAGGGTTAATAATGCCTTCTGTCATGCCTTCACTCCTCACACCTGTGTAGGTGAGAATAAAAGCCACAGTATCAGGGTGTTTAGTCTGACAAGGGGATTAAGGACTGTTTTTGGCTTACTGCTCAGTGAATGAGTGAATATGAGACAGACATCACCCATCAGAATACTTTAAATAACTCACACAGGCAATATCTTTTGGAAAGTGTCTGCCTTAAAGATTACACCTGATTTATGAACACTATATGCAGATGTTTTCCTTATTCCTTCAGCAGCATATATCTTCTTTTTTTTAAATGCCTGAATTTTATTATATTTCCCTAATTCCAATGTAAATACAGTTTTCATACTGTAAACACTCATTACACAGGGTTATACAGCCTGCTCACCTTTAAGAGTATGAAAGTTGATGTGAGCGAGGCAACGTGTGACTTGAGTCTAGGGCTGGCCGATATGGACAAAATCATATGCTTTAACAAAATATTTACACTATGAAATGTTTGATAAAAAATCATCAGTAATGTGGATATAATGACAAAGTGGGTAAAAGGTACATAAAAGAACAGCTGGAACAATCTGTTAAGTTCAGAAAATAATATATTTTACTGTAATGCAGCTTTAAAACCAGGAAACTCTGATGACATATTGCTATATTACAATATCCAAAATCTAAGACGATATCTAGTCTCATATCACGGTATCAATATAATTTCAATATATTGCCCAGCCCTACTTGAGTCTGTATTGTTCACAAGCAGAAAAGAGAGAGATCATAAAAAGAGGTGCAGGAAGAAGAGATGGATGATAGTAGACATTTGGAGGGGGTTGGGGCAGGAACAGGGTGGAAAGTTTATGGCTATCTGACACTTCTTGTGCCTGTTTTTGCCTGTCCCACTTGAAAAAACATCAAGTGTGAGACTCACACTTGATGTTTTTTTTTCTTCACCATAAAGGACTGTGAGAGGGGGGTGTTTTAATGAGGAAGAAGTTGGTTGCTTAAGCTTATGTCTGTAAAACTGGGGGTTCCTTCTTTAATGTGTTAGGATGATTGATTTAAGTCATGTATCTAATGGCTCAGATTATTCCCCTCGTACAAAAGTCCATTTGAAAAGCTTGTTTGAGACAGAAAGAAAAGAAACGGCCTACATGTAAAACTACTGGTGTTTACACTTATATTAACTAAACTCATCCTTCTTGGCTGAGTTTGTGTGAGCCATGATAGACATGTACACAGACTCAAGGTGTCCAAATATGAGTGCAGTGAGACAAGGCCTATCCTGATAGCAGGCGCACCACATGTCCCATAAAGAGGCCATGTAGAAAGAGGATAGGAAAGGGGGAGGTAAAGACCATAAGGAGTCCACATAGCATGAATACATACACTGAAGTGCTAGCATAGCCAGCTAACAGTGAAATCCGACATTGCATGTTGTTGATATGTGGTTGATATGTTGTTGATATGTTGTTGATATGAAGGTAGCAAGGAACATTGATTAAAAGAGTGAGAATGAGAGAAAACACTTCTGCATTTGCACAAATGAGCAAATACACACGTGGGCATTTTGGTGTTTGGAGCAGTTACTCTAAACAAACCTCAGAGCGGCACAGCAGGTAAATGCTATAATTCATCGGAGCGCACACAGTGCCCCAGTTCAGACAGAGAAAGGGAGCTCTATGAGGCATTATTGGAGGTGAATAGTGCGCGGTGGTGCCCCAGCTAGATAAATAAACTTCCAGCGCTCAGGGCCCAGGACCTCACTGGTAGAGAGAACAAACAAGACCAGAGTCAACCTGGGTCACTTCTAAATGTTTATTTCATTCCCCCCTTCCCTCCATCCTGCAATCCAAGTCCCCCTCATTCCATCCTTTTTCTCAGCATCCCCCCCAACACACAAACTCTTCAAGTCAGAGCAGGGCCACCCCCAACAAATAAACACACGTTGAGCAGCTAGGGATACATACATGTTCATATGACAGACAGATGTCTTCTGCTTCCGTGGTAGAGGAAGCACACAGACGGATCAATGCCTGTCTTTTTTTAAATTAAAACCAAAGTATTCATCATGTTTACTGGATATTGACAGCAACGTTCACAGCTATAACATAAAACATACCTTCATACTGTGATTTCGGACCTAAAGGTTTTATTAAAAGGGCACCAGACTGTCAGACTCTTTGCAACATTGAATGCAGCATCCTGAGAAAGGCTGCAAAGCAACCGAAAACGGGAGAATGAAAACTCAATCAATATACTGTGGCACCCTTTCTCTCTCAGCTGAAGAGCAACCTTTGTCTTTGGCCTGCGCGAAATAAAGCGACACCAGTCACCTCAGAGTTTGCACCATTTGCCTCTGTCTTTACACCATGAAAGTATAAAAAGTAAAGAGAGAGAGAGGTGGAGAGAGACTGAACATTTTCTTGGTACTTGGGAGGGAAAAAAGAAATGGTTCTTGGGCTCAATAAATTCATTTCTCGTCTGAATGAGACCAGCAACGTGGAAAATTTTTGCCTTTCAGGCAGGGATGAATGTATGTTTCAACCACACATTAAGCAGTATTAGCGGTCAGTGGAGTGTCTAATGTGACTATTTTTCACAGTGGCCAACACTGCCCATGATTAGCATAATTAGCAGAGGCAAGCCTATACATATGGAAATAGAAAGTGCCTAAATGCCAACCCTGGTGGAAATTTATGTGTGGTGGCTAACACCACTGGCACATCTGAATAGAATGTAAGTGAAACTGATTTTTCATGTTGTTTTCGCTGTTTTATACTGTTTTTAAGGTGTGATCTCAGATCAGATCTCCTTGTTTTTTCATGATGGTGAGAGCTATTAGATTTAAAAGGATTGAAACTGATCATTTTGTTTTTTCTACATATTGATTTGCATTTTCTCCTTCTAAAATAATACAACTTTCTTTGACGATTAATGAACATATACAGCGTGTCTGTGAAGACAAAAAACACACACACACATACTCACTGTATTTCTATAGGTAAGATACCAAAGTGCCAGCTTCTCTTTCTTGCCCCCAGCCTCACCCTCCCACAGCCCACTCTGGCATTGTTTTACAGGCTGGGAAAGTTTTGGTCCATTTGCTTTTGTTGTGAAAAAAAAGTTCCCTCTTTATTTTATTCTGCTGTTTGTTGGGAAACATCTGAATGAAATTGAAGGGTTGAATGACAAAAGGGTCTGCATTCAGTCTGGAGCTGTACTGAAGGATTGTATGGAGGAACAGCCCATCTGCTGGGGGCAGCCTGCTTTAGGCGGTGCCCTGGCTCGGGAATGCCATAGGGCAGGGCCGGGCTGAGGACCCAAAGTGGGGCACAGTCCTGATTCTGGTGGGTCCACATCTGACAAAGGGACCAAGAGTTTTTTTTATGCTGGGTGTCAGGCCAAGAGAATGAATTTCTCATTTGGCTCCTTTGCTGAAAATGAAAAGAAATAAAGGACCTATAGTGCAGGACGTTGTGGGGGAAAAACAGTTGACAGAAAAGTAAATGATGGATAGAAGATGGCAGCCAAGGGATAGTTTTGTCTTTTTTATATTGTTGCTACTCTGGTGGTCAAATCTCTTTTTTGTTTTATAAATGGAGAATTCAGCTGTGCATTTCATCTCATGTTGTCCATGCTTTGTAAATCAGGAAAAGGTAACTTCTAATGCCCTTGGTAGCGCATCACTATGTAGCAGGTAAAAGCATATATGTCACTTTCAGCCCTCTTCGTCTTGGGTCTTCCTCTACATCAGCGTGGGGCCTTTCAGAGGCCCCCTAATCCAGCTAATCTACCACACTGAACATTGAAGGTGGCCTGGTCTGACCTAGCATGGCCTGGAACGGGGACTGGGCCTGTAAGCCATGAGAGTAGAAAAGAATAGAAGAGAATAGAATATATTCAAATCACAGCAGTTTTAAAGGTGCATTTAAAGGTGGTTCCATCCTCGAAGCAAGATGTTAGAAGCCACACATTTTTCAACGAGTTAGGGGATCCTGGGTGTTGGGCTTTTAGGTATGGAAGGGTCAGGTGGAGACAGGGTCCAGTGTTCACACCGTTGCATACACACATTCATACAAACATTATATGTATACACCCACAGCCATGAAACCATGTCAGGACTTGTTATGACATTTTTCGCTTGCTTTTCACTTTACTAATGTCGTAACTGTTGTGAAAGTGCTTTTAGTGGTGAAGCTAGTAAATGATTTCATATGTTGCACCCAACAGGGTGAGGCTGTTTGCTAAAATTTGTAAGATGGTGGTCGAGTTTCTCAAAAACACAGAAATGAAAGGATTGTGAACATGATTTAAAAGGATATTTTATCATTTGCGATAATTTCTTTTTTTGTGTGTTTGATCATGTTGCCAACCATGGACTAATATTTCATGTTACAAAAATTCTCATATAATAAAATTACCAGCTACTTGGATGTTAGAACCTTGGTTTCCTCATTCAAATGAGCTTTCTTCCCAGGGTGGGAACATTTCCGGGAACTGTCTCTTTAAGGCTGTGTGGTGCGCAGACTGAGTGCAGGGAGAGGGTAGGGGGAATTGAAAAAGAGTTAGAAAGACAGAGGAAATGAAAACAGAAACAGAGAAAATGGGAGAAAAAGGAGAAGAGAAACCAAGAGATTGAAAGAAAGGCAGACCGAAAAAAGCATGACAAGTCCTCCATCGGTAGCAAGCGGCGAACTGAACAGAGCAGAGCTGAGCAGAGTAGTTGCGAGGCTCAGAGTTGGGTGGTTGGGGCCAGACCAGGGGTTGAGGAGAGAAGGCGAGAAAGAGAGCGAGAGAAGAGAGAGGACTGGCTGCCTGGGTGGTCCAGATGGGAGGAACGAGACACAAATAGCTATAATTTACTTCAGGAGGCCTGTAATTACAGGGCCAGAGTCTCTCCGAGCCACCCAGTTCCTGTTGGGATCAAAACCCCACACTGCAGAGGTTAACATACGAAATGTCAAAAAAGGTTTAACAGATGTCAAAGAGGTCCACTAACGGAAAGGGTTCCATTTTGTAGTAGCCTTTTTTGATTAGGAATCTGTGTGGCAAGGAAACTGAAGTGGAGTTGTGGGGAACTGTATGTCTGACGGACCATTTCTTCATCAAGACAAATTTTTTCCTACATGTGCTTGACAGTGTGAGCAAAAGTTCAATACATCCAGCAGAATGGGTGTGAAAAGGTTTTTTTTTTTAAAGTCACATAAATTCCACCAGAACCACTCCACCAACCTGAATTTTTGGTTTAAAATAGTTTCATTTTCTCAACCAAAAGAGTCTTCAAAAGAATGGAGAAAATGACCCATTTTACATCTTGTTGTTGTGGTTCCTTTGAAATGAAAACTTCTTGACTTGACGAGAACATGCCCCATTTTGAGGTATTTTCATTTTGAGTTTGCACTGAGCAGGGCACTTTAAAAAGGCACCGCTGACTGGAAATAAATGAAGTGTCTTGATATTCTCAAGCCCCTGTGTAGGTAATTAAAGCCTTGAAAGCGAAGCCTAGAAATATTGGACTGTGTCTCCAAGGCCCGGAGTTCTAACCTGATCTCACACTTTAGCGGCTGAATAGTTTGTTTTTTCTTTTCTCCCCATCAATTATAGGAGCCTTCTCCAGGCTTGGGGGGAGGTGCAGAGAGTGTGAGGGAAAGAGAGAGAGAGAGAGAGAGAGAGAAAGAGGCATTAGTAGAGAAAAGTATTGAGAGGAGAAATAGATGCTAAAAGAGGTGAAGCCAGGATTTGAGCATGGTGCAGGGAAAGTGAGTAAAAGAGTGACGAGAGTTAGAATTAAGAAGGAGGTAGCCCTTGTTTCCAAACTTCCCCCATCTCCCCCCTTCCCTTCCCTCTGTTTCTCTCTCTGGGGTTGTCATGTAGTGGGACAGCAAGAGGGGCAGACGGGCCCTCTGTGATCCAGCGCGGCATGTTTCATGTCCACTTGGCACAGGCACAGATCCCCCCGGCTGGCAAACTCTTTTCAGGGCAACCTCCTGTAATTAGGGGGCTGGAGTCTACCGCACAGCACAACATAGCTATCTCTCTCTCTCTCTCTCTCTATCTCTCTCTCTCTCTCTCTCTCTCTCTCTCTGTTTTTTTTCATCCTCTTTCTCTCTCTCTTTTCTGTACGTGACCACCTCTCACATCCATATTTCTATTAATCTATTTACCTTACATTATCTCCTTCTATCTTTCCAAGTGCTTTGATTTCTTTCATTCTCAACTTATGCATCATCACAACTGCCACACGTCATTCCCCCTCAACCAGCTACGCCAATGTAAAAAGTATCAGTTTCTCCTTTTCCTTCTTCTTCTCTTCTCTTCTTTAATGGTGTTGAATGATGTTAAGGTTTACTTTTTTGTGACATCTAAGCTTCTCATTCAGAATGTCTTTGTCCATATCTGCTACCCTGAAGTATAGTGGTGAAGGGTTTTGGGGCATCACAAGGCTGGTTTTCTAACAGGGCACATCTGTTTCACAGAAGGAGCCAATGAGAAGCTGTATTACTCATTTCTTTTGGCCAGACGCTGGCTTGTGTGAAGTGCCTTCAAAACCAACACTGGCGAGGGCCAAGGGCGTTGGTCGATATATGTGTGTGTTCTAGTGTAAGTGTGTGTGCATATGTACACACGCAAGACAGTTTGTTATAGGATCCAAATGTGTGTGCGTCTTTGTATGTGTAGCATTGAAGGAATTCTGCAATGATGTATGCATACTATACAGTATGTCTGTCTATCTCTTAATGATTCAGTATTCATTTTATTGTTTTTTTTAGCTGGCAGTCGGGTGAGCCAGGAGCTTCGCTACACCAGGGAGAAGCAGGGAGAGGAGTCAGTGTTTACCTCACAGATGCTCATCCAGACCCCCAAAGAAGAGGGCACCAATATACTTAACCAGGAGGCTTTGCTGGTTCACATGGAGGCTGCCCTGTCAGCCAGCAAGGTCCAGGTGTCACTTTTTGGGAAGTAAGTAAATCAATGTAACATGTGACATCAAGTGTTTTCTTGCGTTTATTATTTATTATCAACCATAAAAATTCTAAATTAAAAATTGTTTTCTTCCTCATAGATCGTGGGATCTTAACAAAATATGCTATAAATCAGGACTCCCTATCATAGAAAATATCATGATTGAAAGGGTAAGATAACAAAGGAACACTTACATTCATGCACATCATTTTTTTAATTGATTTAAGATTTCTAGGGCTTCAGATTTGTGATGTTTAATCATGTTTCCCCTCTGCTTCCTGATCCTAGATGATTGACAAGCTATTCCCCTGTATGATAATCACCCCACTGGACTGTTTTTGGGAAGGGGCAAAACTACAGGGAGGCTCTGCCTATTTACCGTAAGTCTTGTAATATTCGATCTGACTTAATTGTTTTTAAAATATTAAATAATTTCATAGAAAATCTTGGCTCTCCCTTTGCTGTCATTGCTTCCATTTGACGTTGCAGACTAGAGCTTTTGGAGGGGTTTTAACACATGCTGGATGGAGACATACAGTTTGGCTTTCACTAGTCTGTCAGTGGGTGCTGTGACTGACAGCGGCGGTCAGTAATAGAGTTCTTTTAGGGCCCAGAGAGGGACTGGAGGGGGTTGCCCTGACAGAGAAATTCAAAGAGAGAAAGTGACGGAGAGATGCAGCCAGTGAGGGAGGGATGGAGAGAGAAGAGATGGCTGCAGCAGCAACTGGGTGGTGGGTTGGTAGAACGGAGGGCGGGGAGGCGGCGGCGGTGGTGGTGGTGGTGGCAGGGGAGCCCTTTGGGTCAGACAATGGTAAGCATTCTTTCAGTTTACGAGTGAGTGTCCATCAGTGCAGGGGCCCCGGAGGAGGGAGGGGGGCCGGCTTTGTCAGCTCACGGCTAACACTCGGCATTCTCATGGTAATGCCCCGGGCTCCCAGCTCCCAAGTTGTCCAACAAATAAAATGGGCAGTATTCAAGCCTCAAGTCCCCCGAGAAAGACAGAGAGAGGCTACAAGACGGTTAACAGTGGAGTCTGGGCGTATTTGGGCATTTGCGGATTCAGGCTTTTTTTTCCCTTCTCCTTTTTTTTGGGCCGAAGTTCTCTTGAGAAATTGAGTTGCTGAAAGAGAGTTTTTTTTTGTCGTCAGAAGTGATATTTCAATTGAGGCCTTCGTTTATAAAAGATAGTTTAGACCATAGCAGATGTTTCTTTGCAAACAAATTATTTGTTGATGTATAAGTGTAGAGCTGACAGCGGTGTTGCATGACAAGCCAGCACATACAGAAACAAACACAAGTTTCCCATCCTTTAGCATCTCCTAGTTGGCCTGTGTGAAGGCAGAGTGACAGAGTGGGAAAAGGGGGTCTTTGATGATTCACACATCTTCCAAGTATTCCTCTAAATCACAAGTGCTCAACATCTGTTGTTATTTATTAATTGTGGGTTTTTACTTTTGTTTTCTTGCGAAGCTGAAGAGAACTGGGGGTGGTCACTGAGGCCAGTGTCCCCCTAGTCAGCTTCCGCTTCACTTCAGCCCTGGTTTTAAATGCAAAAAAAACGAAAGAAAAGTGAGTCGATAGAGAGAGAAATGGGAAGAGGGAGAGATGCAGATTGGGTGAGTGAGTGAGTGAATGAGTGAGTGAGTGAGTGAGTGAGTGAGTGAGTGAGTGAGAGAGAGAGAGAGACAGAGAGAGAGAGAGAGAAACTTGGGAGAACAAAGAGCAGCAATCTATGAAAAAACAAAAGGGCCTAGGCCTGGTTCACTCAAGCAAAAACTAGCTGATAAAGGAGTGTGTCTTTGCGAGCAGCAGCAAAAGGGACCCTGGTATGTGGGAATAGGAGAGGAGCTCTCTTCATGAGCCATTGGAGGGAGATTGAGACCAAAGTTGAGATACTTTGGGATTCTTTTATTCCCCTCTCGCTTTCTGGCTGACTTCTGTCTAACTTTGACTCACTGCAGAAAATGTCCATCCATTCTAAGTGTTTCCTTGTACCGAATCACAAAATCCTCCTCATAATTTAGCATATTCTTTCTTTCTTATTTGCTGTACTTTAAGTACTAATCCTTAACTGTGCTTTGATAAAAATGACACTTTATGATATGTCTGCTTTTCTGTAGATAGATGAAACATGTCTTTATCTGTTCAACTATGATTTGAAAATTTCATAAATACAGTAAAAACCAGGCTTTGCCAATCACAAACACACCTAGTGATGTAAGCCAAAGTATGATATCCAGCTGATAGTAACTTATTGATCGAGACATTATTCACTTTGATGGATAAACTCTGAGAGCCAAAAGCATCAGAAAACTGTTGATTTTAACAGTTGTGTAGATTTATAGACCAAATTCTGGTTTTATCATAAGAAGAGCCTCAGAATTTTCTTTGTAATTAAACACCCTTCAACAAACAGTATGAAAGTTCCCTCTTTGCTTTTCCTCTCATCCCTTACCTATTTCCCTTATAGCCTCCCAACCTTGCCCCTTCCCTCCCTCCTTATCAAGATGTTTGGGAGGCAGAGGTAATCGTTATGACTCAGTGCAGGACACTGAGGAATGGAAGCGAGCAGGCAGCCACCGTGCCTTTTCCCTGGGCATTGTGGCAGCGTGAAACAGGATAATAAACGCTATTTTATCCTGTATTTGCCGCTACTCTTCTGCATAGCTCAGCACAACGAGGGAGAGAGAATTCAAATGAAGTGAAAGAATTATAGCCTTCTTTGCACACAGTTGCAGGAATGCAAAGCTGGCACATAGTGACATTAGAGAGCACTGTGCCTAGAGTAGATCTACTTTTTCTTCTTGATATTATGAATTGAATATATTTGGGTTGATGATAATCATAAGTATGTCTTTGCTCTCCAGGGGAATGCCAGATATCCAGTGGATGAATCTCGATCCAGTCAAGCTAATGGAGGAACTGAGTCAGTTCACTTCACTGGAAGGATTTAGAGAGATGTTGGACAAAGCCCAGGTGAGGCACACAACTACACACTCATTATGCTAAATGGATGACTTAGTTATTAACCTACTTACATAGTTTTTCCCATGTACTGATGTTTTTGTTTTATTCTGTAGGTGGGCCATGCCTATATGAACAGGCCTTGCCTAGACCCCTCAGATCCTGACTGCCCTCTCAGTGCACCTAACAAGGAGCAAGGCGAGGTAAACTCACACATAGGCATGTGACTTCAGTCATTACACAAAGGTGTAGTAAGTAGGTGGAGAAAGCAGCTCAAAATGAAAGATACACCTAACATGTTTCTCTGCTGTTGTCCTTCTGTGCAGAGTCCTGACATTGCTGGGCATCTCCAGGGTGGTTGCCATGGTTTTAGCCAGAAGTTCATGCACTGGCAGGAGGAGCTGATCCTGGGAGGGCGGGTAAAGAACAGCCAGGAGACTCTGCTGAGGTGTGTTTGTATTTATTGAATGTGAATTTTAAGACATAATGTAAAGAAACTGTTTCAGGTGATTATACACAATATGTAGCAGGTTTCCTTTTATCTTATTGGAAGATGTAGTAAGGCGGAGGTGTGATTACTACCAGCCGAGCAGGCAGCCAGTCTGTGAGCCGCCATGACTATGGAATCTGTGTAACCCCTAATAACCCAACAGACACATGCTAGGAATGCCTCGTACCGAAAGGGATCAGTTTCCTGCATGACCCTGGTCCAGGATAGACCAATTAAAGATGACTGACAGCCACATAAAGCTACCCTGCTTCACTTTGTAGTGTAAGGAACTGAGGAAGAAAAAATAAGCAAAAAGATGAGTTGAGATGAGATGGAGATGGAGATGGAGTTTCTGTATAAGACAAAGTTTTGTTTTTTTCTCATTGACTTCAACTAAAATTGAAAGCATGACCAATACAAATGGAGTAACAGCATTGGGTCAGAGCCCAGATCATGACCCACACAAGTCCAAAAGAGCCTTGAATGAAAGAGGATTCCCGTCCCATCTGCATGAGCCACACTTACTCTCGGATGTGATTTACGATCATTTCTTTCACATTTTGTGCAGCAGTGCTACTCACTCTGCCTGGGCCAAGAAAACCTGAGGACATCTGGGATCGCAGCCGAGAGAACAGCAGACAGACAGATTAGATAACACCTGCTTTTAGCTGTTTACATTGGCAGACAGACAGACAGGCAGGCAGGCAGGCAGGCAGACAAATCCTAGAAGAAATGACACCTGCCTTTAGCCATTCACAGAAAGCCATGCTCCTGTAAGGTTTAGGAATACTGAGAACGTCTAAACAGTCAGATTGGATGATTTTTAAAGTGCTAGTTTTGAGATGGATGAAGCAGTTGAGGTTTCAACTCAGCTCAACACACAATAAACCATGTTTTCAGGGTGAGCCTGACGTCTCTTATGTGTCCAAAGCTTACAATATGTCTGTGGGTGTTTTGCAGTGCGGAGGCTCTCCAAACCATGTTCCTGTTGATGAGTCCTAAGCAGCTGTACGAGCACTTTAAAGATGACTATGAGATTCATGACATCAACTGGAATGAAGACAAAGCTACCGCCATCCTGGAGTCCTGGCAGAGGAAGTTTGTGGAGGTACGAATAAGCATACACGCACATGGCAAACACCATTGCTTCAATAAAAAGCTGCAGAAGCAGAGATTTTTATTGTAGCCACTGACAAGAAATAGAAAGAACGAGAAAAAAAGGTATTTCCCTGTTCCTATGGAGGTTTGTTTTGCTTTGGTGTACACACACACACACACACACACACACACACACACACACAGACACACACAGACACACACACATACACTGCATGGGACTTACTCTGCAGTGTCTGAATTCCATCAGTCTTCAGCTTCCTTGTAAAGCGAATCGCGGGGCAGTTAAGTGTGTGTTTTTTCATGTGTGTGTGTGTGTGTGTGGTAGGCCAATCATCTCTCTCTGTCAGAGCACTAGTTATAGGAACAAGCTGTTGCTGTGATAGCTGACACCCACCACAGTGAGGATAAGGAAAGAGGGAGGGAGAAAAGTGAGGGACATTTGGAAGGGGAGGGAAATCAGACTCAAACTGACAGAGGCACAGGACCTTTTCCGCACACATTAAAGAACAAGAACTGATCTATTGGAGATTGCGAGTGATGACTAAATGCCTACAGGTAAAATAGCTTTGGTCCATTCATGGAGTGGAGAAAGCAGCCTCCTGGGCCATGTGATCCCATCCCTTTCACCTTTGACCTCACAACCTCTGGCATCTGTGCTCATTACTCCTCAGTTGTCATACATACACACACACACATACACACACACTAGCACATGTAAAAACGCACATTCATGCTTACTCTCACACACATGCACATGTCAAAGGGACAGGGGGCCTTTTCTTTTTTAGGGCTGTAAAATATGAGGTGATAGGAAAGAACTGGGGAAGCAATAGTAAGACTGGAGTGTGTGTTTTATATGAAAAAAAGTGCTGTTTGTGACATGGGTGTACATAATGAGGCTAATAACCATTATTTTGATATTTATCCCTCAGGTGGTCCACCAGAGTATCCCAACAAACTCCACCCAGTCTATCCATGCTTTTTCTACCACCACCCTCAATGACATCATGAAGTCCTTCTCTGATGTTAGCGTCATCAGGGTGGCTGGAGGATACCTCCTCATGGTGAGCATAAAATTGATTGATTAATTATGTATAAAATATTTACAGTGTGTTCTTAATAGTAGTAATAATGTATTTAATATGAATGTGTTCCCTGTAGCTGGCCTATGCCTGTGTAACCATGCTAAGGTGGGACTGTGCCAAGTCCCAGGGGGCCGTGGGACTGGCTGGGGTACTGTTGGTGGCCCTGTCAGTGGCTGCAGGACTGGGTCTCTGCTCCCTGCTCGGCCTCTCCTTCAATGCTGCTACCACACAGGTACAACACAAAGAAAATTCACCTACATGATATAGTGTGGTGTAGTCCTCTTTTGATTTAGAGCCCAGGTTTTAATGTCTCACACTTCAAATGTTCATCCTGACCCTTTCTTCTTGTTTCCCATCGTTTCCCATCCCAGGTGCTTCCCTTCCTGGCGCTAGGGATTGGTGTGGATGATATGTTTCTGTTGGCTCACTCCTTCACAGAGGCTGGAAGTAACATCCCCTTTAAGGTACCTTTAAGAGACTCTTCCTCTCATGTCCTCTCCTCTCCTGTCCTCTCTTCTTCCTCTGACTCATGTCTATGTTTGCCTTCAAGGAGCGGACAGGAGACTGTTTGCGTCGTACAGGCACCAGTGTGGCTCTGACTTCTATCAACAACATGATCGCTTTCTTTATGGCTGCTCTCGTACCCATCCCGGCCTTGCGAGCTTTCTCTTTGCAGGTATGTTTTTTACACACTCACACACGCATGCGCGCAGACATAAACACATGTACACAATTGCACACCAAGAGGCCTGAGGCTCCTTTGAAAATCAAAGAGATAACTTAAGAGAGGTGACATTTATTTAGAGCGACAAAAGCCTTTGTTCCCAGTTTTATTGCCGCTGCACCTACAGGCCCAAGATTATTTGTGTGTGTGTGCGCGTGCATGTGTGTGTGTGTGTATGTGCTTAAGTGTGTGTGTGCATGTGTGTAATGTGGAATAATCAGAGCAAAGAGAGTGATGAACAGAGAGAAAACTAGAGGGAGAGGGAGGGAGGAGTGGATCAGTATATCACTGGCCCGTCAAGGCAGTTTGCTCTGATCTGTGACTAACTGTGGGTGGTCTGAAAACACACAAGCACACACACAAATACACACACATAGGCATACACACACTGGAAACCACAGCCAGTTAGAATGTCAGCTTCAGGGGCTGGGGTGAGTGGGGAGGTGGTGGTGAAGGGTGATGGTTTTGCTCAGACTCGCAACATTTATACCCCCCCCCCCCCTTCTTTTCTCTCATTCTTTCTAGTAGTTCTTTCGTTCTGGCCCTCTTTTCTTTCTTTTCTCTCTATCCCCCTCTCCCCTCCTGGCTTGCTTAGTATTCCTGGCTGGTGATTTAGAGTAAGACTGTTTTTTTACCTTCTAGGCTGTGGTCTGAGACACTAAAAAAAAAGGGAGCCTGACTATCCCCAGCCAGGATAGGGTGTATGTAATTTCACATGCTGTTCTCTGTCTCTTCTCACTTTGTTTTTTCTTTTTTTCTCTGTCTGTTTTTCTCTCCCTAGGCGGCCATTGTGGTCGTGTTTAACTTTGCCATGGTGCTGCTCATCTTCCCTGCCATCCTCAGTTTGGACCTCCACCGGCGTGAGGACAAGCGTTTGGATGTCCTCTGCTGCCTGTATAGCCCCTGCTCTGACCGCGTCATCCACCTCTCTCCCCATGAGCTGTCGGATGCCGGAGACCAGCCACACACACCTACGCAAGCAACAGCGCACACGCACCAATACACAGCAGGCTCGACCATCACCACCAGCACCCAAATCACCACCACGGTGCAGGCATTCACGCAGTGCGATGCTGCCGGCCAGCATATTGTCACAATCTTACCACCTACCTCTCAGATCTCCACCAGCCCTCCTTCCATCATCGTCTGCCCCACTGCCCAGTCTCAAGGTGACTAGAGCTTCTCACGATTATGGACAAATTTAGTATATATCATCATTCAAAATCACCATTTTCCACTTATACTTCTGTTTATCAGGGTTTAACACTTCCTTTTTTCCCCCCTTTAGCCATCACACCTTCCCCAACCACCACCTCTGTGCCAGATCCCTACGGCTCCCAGCTCTTCACCCCTACCTCCAGCTCCACTCGGGACCTTCTAGCCCAGGTGGAGGACTCCAAATCGGGAAAGGAGTGCGTCCCACTACCATTCCTGCACTGGAACTTGGCAAGCTTCGCCAGGGAGAAATATGCCCCTCTACTTCTTAAACCCAAGAGCAAAGCCATCGTGGTTGTCCTCTTCTTGGGCCTTCTGGGCCTCAGCCTGTATGGGACCACCATGGTGCACGATGGCCTCTACCTTACCGACATTGTGCCACGCGACACCAAGGAGTATGATTTCATTGATGCCCAGTTCAAATATTTCTCCTTCTACAACATGTACCTGGTGACCATGGATAAATTTGATTACGCCCGGTCACAGCGGCTGCTGATCCAGCTGCACAATGCCTTCAACTCTATTAAATATGTGGTCAGAGACAGCGACAACAAACTGCCCCGCATGTGGCTGCACTACTTCCAGGACTGGCTCAAAGGTAGGAATTCAGGCTTAGTAATGTTTTTTTTAAGGATTCAGGTGATAACGTAATGTTTTCCCCCCTGAAGATTACTGATAATGATGTCAGAATCTGGTAGAGGGTGCAACAGGTTTTTTTCAGGTGTGCTTGTTACTAAGGACAGGATGAATGGGTGTGTAAGGTGGGGGTGAGAATATGCAAAGGGTGACTGAAAGTTCATTCCCACTGTTTACCCCCATCCACCTGGGCTCAGGGGTGGTGCAGTAGACGGGTTAGGGTCATAGGTTATCTATCCATATGTGTGTGTATAGGCGTGAGTGAGTGTGTGTGTGTCCTCAGGCTAGGTTGTGTCAGAGGCCCAGTCAGGAGGAAGTAATAGCTAAAAGGTCAATCAGAGCCAGCTGAAAAAGGGAGACGGAAAAGGAAACTTGATATTCCACAGTTTTGTCATCATTGCACGCATTGACAGAGAGCTCTTGTAATTTTATCATAAAAGAAAATGTAATATTTCTAAATGACAACCTCAATAATCTTTTTTTTTCTGTCTTGCCTCCCACACAGGACTTCAAGCTGCTTTTGATACTGACTGGCAGGCAGGGAGGATTACCTCTGACAGCTATCGTAATGGCACAGAAGACGGAGCTCTGGCATACAAGCTCCTCATCCAGACCGGTTCCAAGAAAGAGCCTTTTAACTATAGCCAGGTATGTCCAAGAGCTACAGAGAAGCATTTTAAAAGAGAATCCACATTACTCTGACTGTATGTGGACCTGTCTTTTCACTATTCTGACACAAAAAATTAAATGAATGAATCATTTCATTCTAGTTAACTTCTCGTCGGCTGGTGGATGCAGAGGGTTTGATCCCCCCAGAGGTGTTTTACATTTACCTGACAGTTTGGGTCAGTAATGATCCTCTGGGCTATGCTGCCTCTCAGGCCAACTTCTACCCCCATCCCAGAGAGTGGATTCACGACAAGTATGACACCACAGGGGAGAACCTGCGCAGTAAGTGTCTTGTCATATCTACATTAAGGAAAACAATTTATCGCAGCAATCTGAAGAGGGTGACTTTCTGTCAACTGCAACTTAAACTTTATACCACCTCTCTTTCGCTCCTTCCTTGCAGTCCCGGCAGCAGAGCCCCTAGAGTTTGCTCAGTTTCCTTTCTACCTGAATGGCCTTCGGCAGGCCAGCGACTTCGTGGAGGCCATCGAGAGTGTGCGGGCCATCTGCGATGAGTTCAGCCGAAAGGGTGTGTTCAACTACCCTAACGGATACCCCTTCCTATTCTGGGAGCAGTACATCGGCCTCAGACACTGGTTCCTGCTGGCAATCAGCGTGGTGTTGGCCTGCACCTTCCTGGTCTGTGCCATTCTCCTGCTCAACCCCTGGACTGCTGGCATCATTGTAAGTCTACAATCAGTTTCCTCTATGATGCTTCATCATATCATTCTTTTCTATCTTTTGCTGTTTCTCTTACATTTTCCACCTCATGCTATCTCAACAACATCATTAGTCCCTTCCTCCCTCTCGTCTTCCTCTCACTTTCTTCTCACCCCTCTTAGCACAGCTCAATAACGCTGTCTAGGGGGCCCCTTTTTCTCTGCGGAGGGCCAGTGTGTGCACAAACACACACACACACACACACACACACACACACACACACATACACACAGAGACCTTTGTCATTCTAATGTAGGCTGGGCCGGCCTTAGAAAAGGAAATGCAAAGGAGTAAGAAAGGCTTTGCCCTCCTGAAGCCTCTACCTCCAACTCCCTTGCTGCTTTTGTCGGAGCGAGAGGGAGAGACTTGGGGACAGGACAGATCTGCCCAGTTGCGACCTTGGCCTGCTCAACCCATCCATCAGAAATGTGTGTGTGTGTGTGTGTGTGTGTTTGTGGGAGTGTGTGTGGGAGAGAGAGAGAGAGAGAGAGAGAGAGAGAGAGAGAGAGAGAGAGAGAGAGGGAGAGAGAGAGAGAGAGAGAGAGAGAGAGAGAGAGAGAGAGAGATAGACAGTCTGAGTGTTCAGTGGTTGGAAAACTTTTCACACACAAGCTGGTGGGACCGGTGGCCCCCCAAATGCACACACATCCACATATCCACCACCATTGGGGGGGCTGACGTGTAGCACAACAACAGTTCCAGTTTCAGTTGGAATGTGTTTTAATTTAAGTAGCCGTCTCTAGCTGCACTGATTGAGACAGCAACACAACACAATCTCCTCAGACAGAGAGAAAGGCACAGCTACGTGCACGTATGGTTTCCAAGCATCAGCCTGCCTGTAAGGGTTTCACCCAGCCTGTATGCGGTCGAGCAGTAAAACGGCTTTTATCATTTCCAATTTAGCCATGCCCCAGCTTGGAGGCCCTACTGGGATCAAAAGCTCCTGTTGGCCCGGGAACAGCTTTCTCTTACTTGTTTTTTTAAGACTTCTTGTTGCTGTTTGTATTGCGGTTTACAGTAACATCACACATTTTCTATTAAGACATTAACAAAAAAGAAACACTGCATTACTCAGATGTTCCATTAATATATTGGGAACAATAAAATAAGCAATATGGGCTGCTGTCTTGTGAAAAAAAAAGTATCGGAGATTATTTTTACAAACAGAAAGACTTACATGAGGTGTTATAGGAGTGACAGAATGCCCGCACTCTGTTATCTCAGGCTCTGTCAATCATTACGACCACCTCTGGGAAGAAGGAAGAGAAAGAGAAGCATGGAAGGAGGGAGGGAGGGAGGGAGAAGGGGAAGGTATTAGCCTTAGGGTGGGTAATTTGATGCCATGTGGTTGAGATCCTGAGCACAGGGTCAAAGATTGTGTGGGGTGAAGAGGCAAAAGGGCTCAACTCAGTCACTAAGGAAACACATAAATTCACTTTTACTGTTTGCATGCTTTTACATTTATTTCACCATTTCCTTGCTTCCCGCATCCTTGTGCTGTTGTACTAAAATATCTGTGGTTAAAAACCATTTAGTTTCTAATTCTTTCTTCCTGTTTCCTCTCATCAGGTGTTTATCTTGGCCATGATGACGGTGGAGTTGTTTGGCATCATGGGTCTGATTGGTATCAAGCTGAGCGCCATCCCCGTGGTCATCTTGATCGCCTCAGTGGGTATCGGAGTGGAGTTCACCGTTCACATTGCACTGGTAAGTTACACCAACACACATGAATCAGAAAGACTGAGCACCTGCAACCAAACCACCTTCCTTACTTGAAACCTGATACTTTGGGTCCTCATACCTAATAACCACCAACCTGCAACTACAAAAGAGTTACTGGAATACACTTATGTGGTTTAGCGTATCTTCGAGAACTGTTATTTTCTTAATTAGTTATTATTGCCATTTTATAAAGGAAAAAAGCCAATATTTTCAATCATTTTTATTAGTTTTAAAATCAGTGAAACCAATTTTCCTGTGACTAATGTGAAAAAAGTGTGATTAAAGATTCCTGCTGGCAGCTCCAAACTTTCTTCCTAGCTTAGTGTGCTGTCTTGTTGTACAATGTAGTGATCCCCAACAAAACCAAATACAGGAATCCTGAAGCGTGCCAGGCCTAGCCGCAAGCACAAGTTTTGTGTGATCGGCAAGATTTCCAACTCATTTCTCTTCCCCACCTCCCCCTCTGCCGCAGGGCTTCCTGACAGCCATTGGCAACAGAAACAAGCGCTCGGCAGTGGCTCTGGAGCACATGTTTGCCCCAGTGGTTGACGGAGCGATCTCTACGCTGCTGGGCGTTCTCATGCTGGCAGGGTCAGAGTTTGACTTCATCATGAGGTGAGACACAGTGTATATGCTTGTGTGTGTGTGTGTGTGTAGCTTTGTATGTGCATTTGACAAGTCAGGTGAAATAAATGTGTGCTCCTTTTGTGCTTGTGTGTGTGTGTGTGAGTGACAGTACTCACACTACCTCTTCACAGCCCATGTGGTACCCCTCAGGAGACAGTGTTTTGGTTTTACACCATTGGTGTCTATTTGCCTGTATGTGTGTGAGGCCAGTTGTCTAGCCTCACTCAGGGGACGGGAGAAAGCCTTGTGGGGGGTCTGGGGTGCATGCAGGTGGAAATGCTATAACCCTATTTGTGCACACACACACACACAGACACCCACAGTGACAAATATGCACCTGGTTCTGTCACTCTGGGCACACACGCAACCATCTCCCCAACTTCAGAGCACAACAAATGGGGAAAACATCAAGGGTGTGTAGCAGCTGCTCGTAAACATGGAAGTGTTCTGCTACCCACTGGGTGGTGTCTCTCTCTCTCTCGCTCTCTCTCTTTCTGCCTCTTTCACTCACTCACGCACAAACACTCACACACACACACACACATGCGCGCGCACACACACACACACACACACACACACACACAAGGGAATCTGTAAAAATTCCTATCATCCATTTGGCATTCTCTGCCTCCATGTTGGGTGCCGTAATAAAAAATGGAGCTAAATTTGAACTGGTCAGTCAGATGGTCTGTCACCCACCAACAGACACCACTGCACTCTGTGTGTGCATGTGGGTTGTATATATGTGTGTGTGTGTGTGTGTGTGTATATATGTATACTCTCATGTGTGTGTTTTCTACCACTGTTTCATGGTCAGAGTGGAAAAAAAGGCGAATAGCTCGATGTTTTTCAGCCGAATGTGGTCTCGGCCCAAACCCGAAACCACAACCTTGAGCTCACAGACTGCAGTAGTCCTCCATGACATAAAAAGCAGTTTTTTTTCTGCAGAAAGAGAGACAGAAGCAGAGAGAGAGGAGAAGTACTCTGAGGGTGGCTTTGTTGCAAGGATACATGGTCCTGGTGGGTGGGAGGATGGATGTTGGATGGATGGATCCTCCGCTGTGTTGGATTGGATAGATAGAGGAGTAAATATGTAAAAATAGTGCAAAAATTGAGAAATAACTGGAGGTTGGATTGGGATTAAGAGAGTTCAACAAGACGTTTTTAGTGTTTGGTTTTTCTTCTTTTCTGCCATGGTTGTGTGAGCGATCATTTGCAGAGAACGGGGCGAGAAAAGGAGACAGAGGGGTCTAGTATCTCTGTTGGAGGTCTTGTTTAGCTGTAGCTGTAGCTGTGGTCGGGTGAATGGGGCAAGCCAGAGCTGGCTAGCTGGGGAGTAGCATAAATATACTGCTGTAAACATCTCCTGGCCTTGTAATGCACTGAATAAACAGCACCCCTAATTCAGCTCTGCTCAGAGTCCTCACACACACACACACACAGTTACATGCATGCACACACATGCTGGGCACATATGCGTGCACACAGACACACACACACACATGAGCAGAAATTCACATATGTACAGGCATGTAAACACTTACGCTCTCTTTCTCACACACACACGTACACACATGACTCCCCAGGCTCTGACAACGAATGGAAAAGATTACAGTTTATATAAACAACAGAATTCCTAACAGTGAGACGCTGTTGGAGGTCCCACCAATGTCTCGCTCTCTTTCTCTCTGTCTAGCTCTTCCCTTGTTTTTGTGTAGTTTAGGAGTGAGATAAGCAAGTGAAAATGCCGTAAAAATGATGATGTCCTATTTGCGATTTTAAGCGCCTGCTCTTGAATCCACTTTAATTCAATGAAGCACGCCGATTGAATATCTGTGTGTGGTTTTAAGGCAGTTGTGGTTTTTAGCAGAGAGCAAAAAATTGAAAATATCTCCCTGAAGTGTTTTGTCAAAACTGGTTAGGATGACATGCATTATGCTTCTGATAAAGGAAGAAAACAAGGACAGCGGTTAGAGAGGGAAGGGAATGTGAGATAGAATAGGGGGGCTAAATGTGCAATGGTGGTGAGGTTCCTAGAGAATGAAATCACACCCAACTTGCAAACCATGAACTTTTTCCTGAAGAGTGACCTTTGTCAAGTTAAGTAGTAGTAATAATCGTTGTAGTAGTCCATTCAAAGGAGAGAGGCATGTTTCCATAACACTCTGCAGCTATTATCCCTGTCCTTGTTGGCTTTCTTTTTTTTTTTCCTTCATTCCAACAATCTTTTTTTCTCTCTCCACTTCTCTCTTTCTTTTCTTTAAGTCTGGCTGGTGGTTAACATCTCACTGTCTCTCTCTCTCTCTGCTTTCTGTTAGTGTTTAAGTGGAGTCCTCTCTAATTTTCTTGGGGAGCTCTTTCTTGTGGCCTGCCTCCACCCCTGGCCTCCTCAGAGCTCCGCTGAGATGCACGCACACGCAAAAAAAAAAAAAAAAAACGAGCTCACACTCATGCACACAGAGTGAAAAACAGAGCAAGAGAAAGTCTTGTAGCAACAGTGGAGGCATCAAAGCATGTTTTAGTTGGACTGAGCGGGGAATCAGATTTGCCCCCCCTGCCTTTGATACACAAACACTGGGCTTTCCCTGACTTCTTCCCCTGAGCTACTTCCCTTCCTCATGTGCCAAATATGTGTGTGTTTGGAGACGTGTACGCGCATGTGTGTGTATTTCTGTTCTCTTCCATATGGAGCATTGTGAAAAAAACCATTAAATTAACATTTATGTCAAATGTTTTGCATGTTCTCACATCTAAAGTTCAGGCAAATCCCTAAAAAACCTTAAGATGCAAAAAAACGGGACTAAATAGATTGATGCACTGCGTGAGTGTGTGCGTATGCGTACAAACTTTTAAACGCATGTATGTGTGTGTGATATAGTTGATCCAAGCAATAAGCCAGACGTTAAGGGTTGGCAGACCTGTTTCGTGTAAACACAGAGGTGCTTTGGTATTGCCTGACCTCAACTAAAATTCAGCAAGCAGCACCAACCGAGTTAGCAATTAGCAACTGCCTGCTACCAGCAGTGTGGTTGCCATCATTGCTCAGGAACTCTCTCTTAATATAATTGCTGCTCATTTCTTGTCTTAAGGAGATATTAGTGAATAGTGTTTTTTTTCAGAATGCTAACAATATACCTGCAGCTACTGTAGTATTCATGTTTTAACTTTATCTTCAAACTTTACTAAAGTCCATCTTTATGTCTTCTCTCAGGTATTTCTTTGCTGTTTTGGCCATCCTGACTGTTTTGGGGATGTTGAATGGCTTGGTTCTCCTGCCGGTCCTCCTGTCCATGATGGGCCCTCCAGCTGAGGTCACGCCAGTTGACAATGCCAGCCGTCTGCCCACACCTTCGCCAGAACCTCCACTGCCTCCACCGATGGCCCACCATGGGTACTACACAAGCCATCACAACCCCCGGTCAGCTCGCCAGCAAGCTTTTTCTGAGTCGTCAGATTCGGAGTATTACTCGGAGATGACCACCACGTCAGGGATCGGGGAAGAGGATTATAAGTACTGTGACCGAAACGCATACATAGCAACACACACCAGCGTTCCACCTGCTACATCTCACATACTGCTGGAAGCCAGCAAGAACCCCACCTTCCCCAAGCTTACGGTATGTTTCATGACTACACAGAGAAAATAAAGACTCTTATATTAAGTGTTCTCCAAAGTCATGTGTTTTTCTGAGAGTAAGTAATGATTTTTATTTGTTGTAGGTGGTGAAGCCATTCAGAGAAAACGCAACGGGCACAGGTGGAAGGATAGAACCAGCAAATGAATCTTTACACAATACACAGTCACCTCTAAGCTCCCAGGTTACGTGCTGGGATGGAAACAAGCGGGAACAGCAGCAGGGCCAACGTTTGCCCAGCGACAGAGCTCACTTTCCTGGAAGGACTTGTCAAAGCGGCCCCCGGCTTCAGAATGGCAGAGGGCCTCAGCCAAACAGGACTAAAGGGCCGAGCTATAGCAATAGCAACTCTGCCTTGCCGACGCAACAAGGCTCCACTGGGGGAGCTGTTACCATGGTTACGGCCACAGCCTCCGTGACGGTGGCTGTGCATCCGACCTTGCCGGGGGCGGCATACCAGGGCTACATGCATGAAGGTTTTGACACAGACAGCGAGTCGGACTGTTTTGAGGCTGCTAAGAGGACTTGTGGTGACAAAACAAACTTTTCTTCATGTAAGAGAGACTCTCTAGAGCTCCAGGACTTGGAAGCAACACAGGAGCTCAGCAAAACACAAGGTGAGTCTGCAACCAGTCAACCTTAGGTTTAGGTTGTAGTCTTCTTAATTGAGATATGACATTTAACATGACAACAAATCAAGAAAAATGTAGTTTTTCATTAAGAAAATACTGTTTCAAAGTTTAGCTTTAATTTGTCTTTGTTTGGATGCCCGCTCAGCAGTGTTTTAATACTTTTTTCTGTTTTTCTGTTTCTCTTCTGCAGGTGGGTTGAGGATCCAGGCAGCCAAAGATTGCTAGACTCTCTCAAACACCATGCCTTCTCTCTTTTTGAGTCTCTGGCTGCTTCCCAGAGCACCTTGGCGCCCGTATGTGGCGTCACATCATGTCTTGAACTCTAAACTGTACATAGATTTCACACAGAAAAAAAGAGGAGGATTTATTTCAAGGACATATTAAGAAAATTGACTTGTTTTAAGAATTATATAAATCTATGAGTATATATTTTAATACTAAAAAAGAGGGAAGCTATTTAAAAGAGTACTGTATAACTTGGGTATACTCTCGTGTAAAAGTTCAGATGTAAAAGATTTTTTTTTTTTTTGTGGGGCGGTTGATTTTTGTCCCCTACAGTGTATAGAATAAGAAATGTGCTATATGTAAAAAGTGTCCACAAAAAGTGAGATGTTATTAAGATATTAGGCTATTGAACATACATGGTCAGTGTTGTATTTTTATTTGTATTATGTTTTTTTTATTTTGTTTTTTTGCTGCTACACTTCAAAATGATTTTAAGTGATTTGCCTTAAATAATGCAGTACCCCCTCTTTCTCCCCTCACGTCTCTACACTTTTAACTTTAAGAGATCTTCTGCTTCTGACACACTCTCTGCTGCATTTTAAGTACAGACTTTCTCTGTCACAGTGTGCACTGTAAAAAAAAAAAGAAAATGACACAGCAGATACTGTGTTCTTAGTAGTGACCGTTGTGCCTTCAGTATGTCCCCTTGTTATCACACAGTCAGAGCTCAGTATTATGTTCTTGCTTTGGTGTAAATATGTTTTTTTACCCGTTTTGTCCCAGTCTCGTCCAGACACAGAATGTTTGTCAAAAAGCACTAGTACACTTGTGTTTATCAGTTCTCACCATCATCACCTGTCATCTGTTTGGGTGCCCCGATGTCCTCTGCAGTTTTAAACTACTTGAAGGAGCTGTGATAAGATTTTTTTCTTCATCTACAGATTTTCTAAGCTCTACAGCGGGTGAAGTTCACATTTGTCATGTTGTGTTGGACAGATGTGTTGTTCACCAGCTTGTATTTTTCTGAAAGGGAATTATGAAATCCAATGCAAAGGGAGTGATTTTTTAAAATGTAATTGTTTTTCTTTTTTTTTCTTTTGCTGGCTGCTTTAGGGTTGTAACATGTTAATGTTGTTGTGACCCTGTGCAATTATCAATATAATAATAATAGTAATAATGATAATAATAATAATAATAATGATAATAATAATAATAATAATAATAGGTATTATTTGCATTTATTACAATACACAAACCAGCTCTGGCTAACAGAGTTAGTTTAGTCTTCATAGTGCTTCAACCTGCTCTGACTCATCTTCTCACATGCTCATTTTCTAATGTCTCACTTGTCCTTTTTAATACAAACCTCATATATGCCACATTTTCGTCCATCCTTAGGATTTGCTTTACAAAGTGTATGTTGTTCTTCAGTATTGGTCTCATCACTGCCAGGTTAAATTGCAGGGAAAAAACATGCAGATCTGTTTTTTTTGTTTGTTTTTTTTCACGTCATTTCTTAAAGTGGCAGCTTTGGTTTCTTTTGTAAATATGAAAGAACATTTAAGTAGCTACTGTGCAGTTGTGTGAATAATTAAGCAAAATAAACAGAGCACCATTTACAGTTTGATCTGACCGTAGACAGCCAAGAGGTGTTGTCAGACAGTGGAGAGGAGTTTGGGGGGAGGGGGGGGTGGGGGTGGGGGTTGGGGGGGATCTCCTGCATTGGTTTTTAGTTTATTTCAAAAAAATTTGTTAATGTCATGCCATATAAATTATTTATATTAAAATTTTATTTTTGTAGTTTGTACAGATGTTAGTATCTAGACTGAAGTTCTATTTTTAAAGAGTAAATATATATTATATATAAATATATCTATTTGTTGCCGAGTTTGATTTTGTTTTGTTGTTTTGTTCTGTTTGCATTTTGGGATGGGATGGGGTGGGGTGGGGGGGTTCATGGGAGGGAGGGGTTGACAACACTTTAGAGCAGAGGCCTTTTTTGTTTGTTTGTCTGTTTGTTTGTTTGTTTGTTTTTAGAGCAAAGGTTGGAGGACCATGAAGGAGAAGGTGTTTAGGAATGTGTCACTGTTACACCTTGTTTTTAAAGTTTCCTCTTGGCCCTTCCTTCTTCATTGTCATTATTTTAATGTTCATGTCTATGTCTAAAACACTGTGACTTCTGAAAACTATGCTCAAGAAAAACCCTTGTGTGACCGTTATGTTCCCTCACCTGCTATAGAAATTTAACTAACAAAATAAATTCAATGAAAAAAGTGTCCCTGTTGTCTTTGCAGGTCTTTTCTAGTAAAAGCTGACTGTTCGCTGGATAAATATGTTTTAACAGCCTTCCTCAACTTATCAAGCTGCATTGTTGGGGTGTCAAACAAAAGTAAATACTGATAATTTAAACCTCCAAGAATCCTTATCAATTACGTGAATGTATTGCTTTATGCTAATCTCATTGAAACAATCTACAAGATGCTTATAATGATGCTTCTTAGGGTCTCTCAGCATCATGAGTCTTAGACAAACACAACTCTCATTTAACAGAAGTCATACAAGACAAATCACAGTGAATGCATAAGGAGATCAGTTCTTTGTCACTGATGTATTATTACACTAGTGTGTCCTTGCTAGGAAAGCAGCAAGGCACATTTGTTGAGCAAATCAAATGTTGAGAAAAAAGGAGAAAAGTTGTTTTAAATGTTTAAATGTGCTAAAAACTGAATTTCTGTTCATCACATTTCTGAGTCCGGGAGACCCACTGAGATCCATCCAAGAGTCTGGTTACTCCAGAAAAAAATATTTTTCCAGCCTCAAGCTTTCTGCTTTTTTTGTTGCTTTTTTTAGCCACAGCAAAGTCCTATGTTACATTCCCTAACACCTTAAGCCAAACTTCCATAAAATGTGACATGGATGTTACAGTGACAAAAGGATGGTTGAAAGGGGATTTGCAAACACTCCTGATCTCCTTGACAAACACCTTGATCCATAATCTATAAAATAAATGACCATATTTCCATTAAATTCTGCTACCAGAAGATGGAAGAACAAGTTGCTACCTATTGGCCAAAATAAGATATCTCATAGCAGATTACCATGAAATTTTCTGTGCATGAATATGGATATAAGACTTTGATTTTCTCTACCTCTACTATCAGAATACAGTTTAATTCAACAACTATTCAAATGGCTCTTAGAATACCAAAGTTCTTGTGTTCATCCAGCACTTTTATATTTCATTTTGCCTGGCATACAAATCCAGACAATGTTAAGTGTGAGGGCTCTACTCATGTTAAAGGGTAGCATGACACACATTCAGGATCATTGTAATTGTAAGTATGAGGAGGGTTTTTTTCTCCTTCAGAAAAGCCAGTTGCAAATGTTTTACTGAC
This sequence comes from Scomber japonicus, assembly GCF_027409825.1. Classification (NCBI taxonomy): domain Eukaryota; kingdom Metazoa; phylum Chordata; class Actinopteri; order Scombriformes; family Scombridae; genus Scomber; species Scomber japonicus. The sequence continues at coordinate 17,200,993 of NC_070589.1, read as the reverse complement.
TGGAGAACTGCCCAGGAAATATTAAAATAATTTAGAATGGATGTAATTAAAATAGATAACTATTTTCTCATTGTTTTAGTTTCCGTTTTATGCTCGTGCCAATGTTCCTACTGTTCAAGCATAACATTACGCTCTGTTTCCTGTCAGTCACCTGACACCCACTGAGACACACCAACCTGAGTTTGAAAATAACTCCTCACACACTGTCACATTCTAACTCATTTGACAACATTTCTTATATATTGATAGATGTAAACATTTGGTTATATGTACTGTCTTTCAGTATGTTGCCTTTTATAACATCTCTCCACTTTATGAACAAGGAATTAACACAGAGAACCAGCGGTGAACCACCTGGGAAGGCTGTGGGATCACTGGCTTCCTAGAACATTGTTGTGACTTGTCTGTCTACATCTTCCCCATTGTGCATGCACCCACACACACACACACACACACACACACACACCACAAATATCACTACTATGTTTATGTACGCTACACATTCTTAAACACTCAAACATAAACCAAACTTTATACACATGCACACATACACTCCCTCACCTCCCCATACACAACTATACACACACATACACACATATACACACACACACACACACACACACACACACACACACACACACACTATGCCCACCTGTGTAGATGAAAGGTAGATGCTGTAAATTCCTTTCGCTTCCCACACAACAGCTCCTCGTTTGTCAGCCCAAGCAAAGCGGCCCATGTCTGAATCTGATACCTCTGCCTTTTGAAGTTACTGTCATGCACGTCCGCCTCTAAACCAAACCTCATACAGTCTCACACACACATACACACACACACACACACACACACATAGAAGCAGACAATACAAGACAATATTTAAACCTGCCAGTGTTGCACAACAGAGATAATTTACTGTACTTCCAGCTGAGAATTACAGTTTCATTTATTGATACGTAATCTCTCTCACACACACACCAATACTGTAAACATAATTTGTTAATGCGGGAAAAATGTGTCCTCTGAGGGATGTCATCCAGGGAACACATCATGTATTTAATGTTACAGCTCAGTGACAAGGAAATGAAAACATGATGTCCAGTTATGGGTCACAGGGGGGCTGGAGCCTATCCCAGCATGCACTGGGTGAAAAGCAAGTAAACAACTATTCAAGCTAATATAGACAGCTTTGAGCAAAAACATCAACTTTTCTTAGGTGTGTCTTTACAGTAAAATCAGTCATATTAGTTTATGTGGTTGTCATATTAAAATGCTTTTAATTAAATTGTTAATTTAGTTGTTAATAATAGCCTGTGGCAAGACATAAAAATCCCAAAACAGCCATTCATTTTCTTTAAAAAAAACTCCATGAGAGAAATTGATGTAATAGTCAAGAACAAATGGTTGCACTATGCACACATACACACAGACAGACACAAAGCACAAAGAAATGTACAGAGGTATATCAGATCAGAAAAGAGAGATAACTTTAGTTTTATGGTGCTGACCAGAATTTTTTTTCTGCATTTGGGTTTGAAAGAGGATGTTCGGGTATATGATAGTTACAGGGCAACAGGGTGGTGTATTAAATACATCAAGATAATCAATTAACCAGAGAACCTGCCCCCAAGCATCCATCTTTTGTGGAGAAAAACAATAAAACTGTCCAGGGATGCTGTTCTATAGCTAAGCTTGATCTCTGACCCTCATTGAAGGTATAAAGAGAATAAATCAGTTAGTGTGTAGATACTGCCTGGCTCCCTATATATGATATAAAAGACATAGGAAATATTTTTTGATCACATGAGTTTGTCTGGTTTTTTTTTAATGTTGTGCCATGTTGGGAAGCTCCCAAGATGTGTGTAATACGCTGTCTGCGTTCTCATTTATTTAATTGCGTGTGAAATGGTTTTGATCATATTATCACATAAATCAGTGGAATTAATTTCTTGTTATGACTGAGCAGTAACAATCTGATGTCATAGATAAATGATCCAAAGGGTGAACAAAGGACACTGTAAACATCTGGGCTTTTTTCATATTACAGAATAAAAAGCCTTTTCCAAATGTATTGTGTATCTTGGCATTTTTCCTCTCTATCACTCTTATCTGTCTCCTCTATCATCATCTACTGTATCACAAATGATTGCTAAATGATTGCTGAAACACTTCAGCCAAGAAACAGAATAAGTGATGTGGTCTGATGGTTGAACTTTATGGTTTTGATGGTTGTCAAAGAAAGAGTAATTTCTTATTCTGCCAACATTTTGACTGGATTGTTATACTTCACACTTACTCATTGATTCTTTCCAAGATGTACTATTGGGCACATTTTTCAAGAATGAAAGAGAAAGTGTGTGCATACATCTTTAAATCTCTTACATGTGCGCTTCTTCTCAATGAAATGCAAAAAGTCAGTGGTGACAACTGTGCTTGGAGGAGCTCACTCCCTCCTTCCTTTGCGTGAGTGCAGTGTGTGGGCCATGATAGCAGCTGATAGTCCAGATAACGCCATCTCCCAGTGCCAACTCCTGACCTGTGTGTGAAGGTGAGTTCAACAGAGGAAAAGAAAATACAATGAAGGAACAAAAGACTGAACTCGTGATCTGGTGATGCTGGTGTTGGTGTGGATGCATGTGTGTGTGTATGTCTGTGTGTGCGTTTGTGTGTGTGTGTGTGCACTGCTTGGGTGGCCCAAGGATGAGCGCCCATTGTTGCTGGAATTCAATAGGGCTGATTAGTAAAGAAAAGTGTGTATGTGTGTGTGTGTGTGTGTGTTTGTGCGTGTGCGTGCGTTAGTGTGTGTGCGCAAAAACATGCACTGGCATGCATATCTATGTGAAGCAGGGGGTGGTGGTTGTGTTTGTACTTTTGCACTAAGCGCAGCAGAGAAGAATGGGGGAATTAGCCATAAAGCCAGTGAGAAAGCAGACTTCAGAGTGACATACTACACAATTCTGGGGAATGGGGATTGTTTCTCTTCACATCCACAGCACTGCTTTGTTTCACTGAAAGAACTCTTGCGCATGCAGCCACAATCCCACTAATATATATATATTTTTTTGAGAAGCAACACTGCTCTTGAACTCAGATTTATAGCAAGATTTGAAAATTAAACCCAATATATTCTGGAAGTTGGCAAACAGTATGACGCAAGTGATGAGTGTAATATCAATCAATCTTAATCAATCTGTATTTGTATAGCGCCAAATCACAACAGAGTTATCTCAAAGCACTTTGCACATAGAGCAGGTTCTAAACCGAACTCTTCAGGTTGTAACTACTGCAGAATGTAGTTAGGCAAAGTAAGGGTCAATTTATCTATCAGCCTATCTTTTTATTCTTTTTATTAAGTGATTTCAGTGTACTCTACATTAAAATGCATGAGCAAACACAAGGAGCCCACTTCTACCCTCCAGTTACAATATGTCTTCATCACATGTAGGAAATTATAGGTTTTGTCATACTTGTTTTGGATGATGTGTGTCAGTGAATTTTAATTTGGGTGCAGCCTGTCACATGAATGGTCAATATGTCAATAAATATTCCACAAAATATGAGTTGCGTTACAGTTATTCAAAGTGTTTATCCATATCCAAGGACAGGGGGCAATGTAAACCTCAAAACTGTGTCTGAAAAATGGATGAAATGTATGTTATGTTACATGTTATGTAATTATCCAACCACTTGTTTCTGTGTACTGTATATAATAGTAAATATGACAGGGACCACTCATCCTTTGTTAAAATATTAGTTTGATATTTTGGAAAATATGCTGAAAGTAAGATGAGGAGATTAATACCACTGTTATGTTTGTGCTAAATATAAGGCTGGAGCTAATAGCCAGTTAGCTTAGCATAGCAAGAATAATGCAAGAGGGAAATGGATAGCCTGGTTCCTTCCAAAGTCCAAAAATCCTTTTGCCTACTAAAGTTACTTTGTTAACTTTAGTAGGCTAAAGGATTTTTGGACTTTTCTCAGCCAGGTGCAGAAATGACATTGTTCCAGCATGTAAGTCCACATAAAACCACAACTTTTTACATTTTGTTTGTGTATGGATTAAACAAACAATGCTAATTACTGAGCTTTATATTTGTAGGTAAGCATTTATTTTAATCTTTGGAAAGAGCCTGGCAAACCTTTCCCCCTGCCTATTTGCTAAGATAAGCTAATCATCTCTTGCACAAATCAATGCACAAATACAGGAGTGGTCTAGATCTTCTCATACTCATAAGAAGAAAGCCAATAAGCATGCAAGTTCAACATTTTGCAATCTTTATTATTATTATTTTATTCCATTCAGTATAGTATTACTGAACTACTTTTTGCCCGATCATCAAACTTAGTTGTATTGTATTTAGTAACTGCAGTAACAGTTTCCATATTTGGAAACGCTAAACTGAGGATACTATGACAGTAAATAATAAAACATTCAATCAGCATTAATGATTGTAGCAACCTGTTAATTTTTCCTGTAGCAGGGACCATCACTTAACTTAACTTAACTTAACTTAACTTAATTTAACTCAATTGTGCACACATTCATTTACTTTTTCACTCTTTTAATCATACATTGACTCTCTTGCCATTCTCAGCCTATTCTCTAAAATGGAAAGCTCCTCTGGAAGCAGAGTTGCTTTGCTGCTGCATGTATTTATATGTGCGTCCTACGCTGTGATTGCACAGTGCAGCAGATTGTTGCTCTGACTGAGTTCTTCTAATCATCTCTCGCAGAAACAGAGGAAGAACGAAATCAATATTTACTGAAAATGCTCTTCAACATAACAAATGTGTTTGTAATCTATGCCCTGTGTGTGTAAGTGTGTGTGTGTGTGTGTTTGATATACCTTGGCCGTGACCGGGACTATTGAGGGGTGGCAGGAGGAGGAGGAGGAGGAGGAGGAGGAGGAGGAATACGAAGTTCCAGGCAATCATGCAGACAGGCGGGAGGGCCCATATAGTGTAAACATGTTTTAAATAAACAGGAACCAGCGTAATGCCCTTTTAATTGATTCATTCTGTGCTTTGCTGTTTACAGAAGGGCCTAAATATGAGCCTCGTAAGGCAGAGGCCTTGTGTTTATAAGTGGTTTGTTTAGTTCAAACAATAACAGTTTGAACACCAGACGTAGCTGTGGATCAGTCGAGATGTGTTGTGCTATAGTGCTCTGTGGCCTTGCATCTTTTTTTTTGTTTTTTTGTTTTTTTGTTTTGTTTTTCACGTTCTCTCTCATTCTCCTCATCACTCTCTTTGTACATGTGTAGAGCTCCATTTTTAGGGGAGAATAAAGCAGCTCTCAACAGAACTGTCTGCTCTTTACAATTTGCAGGCCAGCCAGGGTATGTCAGTGTGTGTATGTGTGACTGAAGTTTAAATTGCAGCCACAGTGTAATGATATGGTGGCATGGCATTGAGGGGTACTCCAAAGGGAGGGCGGGGGTTGGTAATTAAACATATGCAGACACAGACACATACAGAGGGTGAGACATACACACACACACACACACACACACACACACACACACACACAGTCAGACACACAGAGAGGGAGAAAAAGAGAGCAAAGCTAAACACATCCAAGTGGGGTAGTAAAAGCTAATGAAGGCTCAGCGCTAGGCTGGCACAGACAGCCATTTCATGTGGTGAAGAGGAGAGGAGGAGGAGGACTGGGGCAGGATGGGGAGCAATAAGGCAGAGCTTTACTCCACAGCAAGTTAGGCAAACCAGAGGATAAACGATAATTGACACCATGCATGAATGTGGTTTTTCAATATCGTTTGTCTCAGGGTCTATCAAATCATTGTTTATGCAATGGAAAAGGAAAACAATGGCATTAACACATTTGGGGGGCACGGACAATAAAACTAACACTACAATGTAGCTAGCTTATTACAGTACTAGGAGTCAAGTACATTGGCTAAACAGCTCAGGTCTTTGTAGCAAAAAAAAAAAAAAAAAAAGAACCCAGAAATGATCACAAACAAGATGATAGTGACAGTGTTAATGTTTGGCAAAAACTCAAAGTAAGTTAATCACAAGCTCATTCAATAAAAAATCAAATTTGTACCAAAACAACAGATAAATCTATGTATGCAGCCTTGTTACAGCACATTGTGTGTGACATGACCGTGTCACTGTGAGGTTAAAGCGGTTAAGTGCAAGATTACTACTTCCAATCTTTTGTTTTTACTGCTGGCGACATCTTTGATGATAAACCCAAGTTTGCTGTGGTGTTTTTAACCACACAGCAGAGTTCACAGTGTAGCCAGTGCTGTAGCTTTCTTTCTTTATTCCTGTGGATTTTCTGTTGATAACGTGTCGGTAGGTGTTTCTTTCTCTTTTGTCGGTTCAGCTCTTTCGGTCATGCAAACCACCATTTGTCTCAAAATAAAGAATGTTACTGCCTTTCTTAACAAACAGCACATTACTTATCACAAGTCAGAGCAATTTTACCAGAAAATGCATAAATGACTTTATATTCTGTTTCATAAATCGACAATACAGGCGAAGCGAGTCGGATTTCTCAACCTTTTTGTAAAGGTGACTTCAAGCACTGATTTCACAACATGAAACATTATCCTGGTGTACACGCTCATTTCTCAGCACTGCAAACACAATCTCAATTCTATGATTAAGTCTTTCTTGCATTTTACTGAACTCACTTTACAAATGTTGCTCTCTTAAAACAAATGACAAAATCTGGCAGTGCAGTAAAAATATTTCAACCAGTTTCCAAAACAAGTCAAATTGTTTCAAAATTTTGTAGAAATGAATGTTAGTTTGTTGAAGGAAAACAGAATGCTGCAAATTTCTACACTAGAAAAAATGAAAATGACACTGGTTCTGGAAAATTTTAATGGAAACAATTTGGGTTTATCTCATTGCAGTGGCTGAAATCAAGACTTTTAGGACTGAGTTATCGATAAAAATGACTTAAAAAGATGGAAATTATTGCAGTGATGAAAAGGATCAGATAGATCAGAGCTCCAGGAAAACCTAGGTGATATGTCATTTTCCTTTCTCATATCACTGTGGATTCAGGGAAAGCTGTACAACTCAGAGTGTAGCTTTTCTTTGAGGACTTTGGGGTCCACATGTTGTACCCTGCACTATGCAAGCACACATATGACGCCTCTGCTGTGTCCCATAAAAAGAAAAAAGAAAAGTTAACACTGGCGGGTTTTAAGGATTAATTTCAAAAGCACACTGACACATTTCTGTGCAATTCATGGTTTGTGGTTTTGATTGGTGCTCCCTTAAAGAGGTTGTATGCAGGCCTGCTGTATCTCAATTTTCATTTTTTATGGTTCATATAAAGAAACTGATTGAATTCAAGAATAGAATTAATGGGCTCATTTCAAAGACATGGATTAAACCTGTTTCAGATGCATTTTATTTTGTCACTAAAGTTTCAGTGAAAGGGTTTAAATTGGGTTTCAAGCCGAAAACATTGTTTTGTGTTCAGAAAAGCATTTTTTACTGTGACTTGGCTTTCATTGCTCTCTACAGCATGAAATGGAAAACTGATGAATAGCAACAGGGAAATTGTGAGTGACAGAATGGCCCTCTGGACTAGTTACTGACCAAATGGTGGAACAGAGAAACCAAGAGCTGTGTTCTGTGACTGTATGGGGTGAGTGTAAAGCAATAACACTAGTGGTAATGCAATACTACACTACTACCACACCCGACGAGACCTATATGTCCTAAAAATATTCTAAAAGTATAGCCCTATAAGTCTTATGTTATGTTAAGTCACTTCAATTATAATTATAATCATTTAAAATGTTAGAATTGTTGTTGCTGACACATTGCCATACACATATGAATGATAAATGTATCCATTTCTGTCATTTAGGGCCTCCAACATGCTTTGACCATAGACAATCATTTCCAAGTACTGGAAGATACTGTGATATAACATGGCTCTCCCTGTCTGGTGATTAGTCCGCTACTTAGATCAAGCCTAAAATATGGATGGCTTGAATCTTGGCAACTTCAGTGCTTTTCCCTGTAGCACCAAAAGAAGGTTGGCAATTTTGCCTTTATATCCTGTGAAATATCCCAACATCTGTTTCGTGGATCGGTATCAAATTGCAGAGACATTCATGGTTTTCGGAGGATGAATCTTAATGGCTCAATGGATTCTCTGCTTTCTCTTCTAGTGCCACCATGAAGTTGACATTTGTGACTTTAAATGAAATGTTGGATTGTCACGAAAACAGTACAGACAATCATGTCCACCTGTAACTTTGATAATTCCCTGATTTTTCATGTGCATCATCAGGCCAAAATTGAAATGTTGTACTTTAGTTTAAGACCAAATACATGCAAAACTATTGACATCCTCATCAATCTCAGTTGTAGTTTGCATTTAGAGCTAATTGGCAAATGTTAGCATGCCAATGGTGAATATGGTAAACACTGTACATTTACATTGTAAGCATGTTAGCATGCTGATATAAGCCTTCAGCTCAAAGCACAGTTACACCTAGCCTCACACAGCTGCTAACCTGGTTTTAGAGTCTTAGTCATGCTAATCAAAAATCATTAACATAATAAACAGCACAAACAGTACAAGTGAGGCCTTATGAAGATGAATGACTCTATAAGCCTATATTAAGCATCACATTTGTTTAATGAAATATTTTACTCAGAGTGAGCAGACTAGTTTCTGCTTGATGCTGTAATATTTGCCTAACTTCCTAATATTTGCCTTTTGATTTGAAATAGTTTGAACTGGTTGTTATCAGCAGAGTGATGTGTTACTGTAACAAACCCTAGTGTGACTGCAGCTGTGTGTACTACTCTGGCCACTCTTTGCTGCAAAGACCAAATAAATAAACAAAATTATAGTTGGAGAAACAAATCAAATTTACCAGCTGGGCAAACTTAGGTGGCTGTTGGCATGGCGCCGGGTCTGGGTGGCAGGGCTCAAAGGTAAATAAACTGCTTCTTGAACTATTTCTCTGCTTGAAATGATGTGTTTGAAGAGTATAAGCTTAGTCTATATGGCAGCCTTTCTTAAATGAACCAAAATGGGTCACTGGCATGTTTCAGTGTATCCCCCACATGACAAGAATACTAATATGCTTTAATGAGTGAATGTTCCAGTATTTGCTCACTTTGGCTCCTTGGCTGAAGAAGTTTTAAATCCCTGCTGTAGCTAAGTTGGACACACTAAACTCAGATATGAAACAATAAATCACACCACACTAACTCTATAGAAAAGTAAACTTATGGGATAAAAGCTCTGTTCTGAAATTGGCCCACATGTCATATAGGCTTGTTAATGCTCTTTTTTTCCCAAGAGTATGCAGCAACTATCTGTATGTTGCTCTGTGTTTGTAGTTATATTGCTCTCTGCTGGTCACACTGTTTAATGCAACACAGACTCCAAACGTTAGGGTAAGACCACCTATACAACCTAACATTACATACATGTGAGTAGTAAGTTTTCCCTTTAAATGAGATTATGAATTGATTGAATTTGACTTTTTTCAGGTTTTTCTCTTATAGGTGTTCTCACTACACTTTCCTTATACTATCCTACTGGTCTGTGGTTGTCAAAAATCACAACTCTACTGTGCATTAGTGAGTTGCTTCATGAACCAAAATGACTAATGCTGGACCAAAATTAACAAGTATAAACTTAGAATTTCTGTTTAAATCCCAATGTTAGTTAAATTGAGGTTAGTGTAAAAACGTATGTTTATCAAAAAAAATGCAAAACTAAAGTTATCATGACACTACTGAAGGTATGTGAAAAAGAGAAAATAAAAGTGACAGGACAGTGAGTATACCAAAGGTCCAATACTCTTCTTCAGTCTCCTCTTTTTCAACTTTTGTTCCTATCTCTGCTCCTTTCCGAGTCTGTCAACCTTCCTGGGTGGTTGCTCAACTCATGTACTGTATGCATGTGTTTATTTAGTCTGTATAGGGGAACAGAGCCATGGCCTCTGCCAATTTTCTTTACATTGAGAAAATATGCTTTTGCACAGATGGAAAAAAGGGGAGCAGTTAAACAGACTCAGGGCCAACAGATACAAGACCCCTCCTTTCTCAAATCCACCATCCTCCAAGTCTCACAGTTACAATTCTACCGCTTCTTTTCGAAGTCTGCAATCTCCACACAGCATGTTAACAACTAAGGAGACTACTGTTTAAATAGTTTCGCACAGCTGAAGTGTTCTCCAATGAAAAATAATAATGAATCTTTCTCAGCATGAGCAAAGAACTGTGCAACACAATTGTCTGTATATTGACGTGTACAGAATTAGCCTTACCTCATCTTAGGTTTGAATTCACGTCATGAGTGTTCTTGTGTGTTCTCTATCTGTGCGTAATCTGAAATTCTTACAAAATACACAATGAACATGCGCAAAAACTGTAGCGCAACTATAAACACAAGTATTTTTGTTACAAATATAAACTGAAACATTCACCAATATGATTCAAATGTTATGACCTTTTGATGTAGACGTCATGTAAAAGACTGTGTTATAAGAAAAAGACCACCAGATTTGACATGGTTCTACTAAGTAAAGAGGTACACATGGAAACACTTAAATGATTTACTTGAAACCAATAAAACAATCATGATTAATCACATAAATACAAATACCATCGAGGTTCAAAGCAGCTTGAAAACATTTGATGCACAGCTGCTTCTTCTCTTGTTATGTAGTCTGTAATTAAAAACAGGAAGTTTGATTTTTTGGTTCCTTTTGGAATGAAAGCGAAAAAACAAGAAAATACTTTTGTTTGATAACACCTGAGAAAATCATTGGTTTTAGTATGTAAGAAGAATGAGAATGTAAGAATTAACATTTTTTTTACTTCAAATATCAAATATTTTGTGTGGATCTGATCATCTACCTCCTGACAGCACTTAACAACGTGTGGTAAATGATGAGGTTCAGTATACTGAGCTCACACGTCTACATGATTTTAAGCAATGAGATGACAACTGGTGTCATTATAGAACAGACAAACACTGCAGTCAGAAGTTTAAGAACTTGTTTAACCCACTCCATCAACACAAGGCCACTGGGGAAGTGTTTAGCTCAGGGCCGAGGCTGTGAGAATGGATTGAGTGACTGACTAGAAGGGAGGAAAATGGGGGAGGAGCAGAGTGGCAGTAGAGAGCATTGAAGAGGAGAGGAGGGTTTGAAGGAGAGAGGAGAGGAGGGTGGAGGAGTTAGGGGGATGAGAGGAAAAGAAGGAGGAGGGGAATACCACCCACTAAGCCAGTTGTGGAGTGGTTCTGGGGGTTGGGCTGCTCACAGGAAACAGTTGTGGCTCCATCCCAGGCCTCACACCGAGCAGCCCTGGGCCACCCAGTCATCGACAGACAGACCTACCAAATGGCCTGGCCGGGCCAACCGACAGGGATTTGTTTATTTTTCATCCTTTGGTGGTGGGGGGGAAATTGTTCAGCACAAGCTGTTTATTAGACCTTTGATTTGTCATGTGTCAGCGTTCACTTGCGGGGAATGTGTATACATAAGTCCGGCTTGTGTATAGTTAGGAGGTTTTGAGGCTGAGAGGGTGGAGTAAGAAGGCTGGGGGGCAAAAAGAAAAGAGGAAAAATGGGAAGCCTCCCACGCTGAAGGCAGGGCTGAACTGCATTATGGGTCACTCTCCAGCTGTCCTTGATTGTTGATGTCATGGGGGACTGAACTCTCCTGCCTGGTTTGCTGTGGGCATGGGGAGAGACAGAGCATGTGGACAAACACTGGACACCTGTGGTCATGTGGATGAAATTCAGTGGACAAAATGGATACAAATTTAGAAGAATAGGGCACAACTGTGAATTGATCAGAAAACCGCACTCCTTCTATTTTAAGAAATTAGTGTTAGGTCCATAATCAAATATGTCTAAATGTGGAATATTAGTTTGTATAATGGAATGATCAAATCTCACCATTGGAAATGAAATCTCACATCTAGATTTCAGTATGTTATTATATATCTCTTGAATATTCAATTGACAAAATCTTTATAGATTCAACAACAAGATAGAACATAATGGGAATGCCTGCTTTTAATTAATCCAGTGAATTACATACATGCAAAATCAGTGTCAGTACAGTGATGAAACAGTCTTGTGAATGTAATATTGCCTTAAAGTAGTCCTGCTCACTGATTTGTAACATTGCCCACAATTACCTAATTCAGCCACAGATATGGAATGAATGAAGTTGGCAAATTTCTATCATCTATAATAATATTTTAATATTGTCCAACCTATTAGTCATTGTCAGCAAGGAGTTTTGGGGCTCTGTTAAGTGTTATTAAAAACAAATCTGAATTATTTTGGCTGTATACCAAGTATGTGCTTTATTATCACTTGACTTAAGACTATAGATATTTAATTTGACAATGTTTCAGGAAACTGCTCCCTCTCATTGTGACTAAGAACACACCATGGTGAAGGTTGAGGGCTTTTCACTTATCTCAGTTGTCCACTCTGCACAATGTAGACTGCTACTGCTTCCTGTTGGTCTCAACAATGTATTAGAACTTTGAATTTCACCAATACCAGCACCGGTAGCACCACAAATCTCCCATCTGTATCGGTGTTGGGAACAAGAAGACGGTCACCATTACATCAGGTGATTACCCGACGCCTTAGATAAAGAGTTAAGAAATAGCAACAGACACATCCTTTGGCTGGTGTTAACACCCAAACCTCAGGCCTGTTTTACAGGAGGGATGAGGAGGAGTTTGGTTCCAATGCCGTCATGAAAAGTGTCATTACATAAGAAAATGTACTGGGAAAATGCCTGTTATGAAACAAAAATGTAGGCCTGGGTATACCCATGCTCTCATTCCAGCAAGATTCTACTTCACTCATAAAGTTAGCATGGCCTCCTAGACAGAATTTTCACCTGAGATAGGGAACCAATCACAGAATGGGGAGGCGGGCTCAAAACGATGACACCGACAGATTGACTCTGTTTACATCCAACATGGCGGTCACGGAGGTGCAGCAAACGTTCAAAGCAGCAATAGATTGTGTGCTAAATAAATTGGAAGGCAAGTTCACTTTGAAAATAGAACAAAAACTACATGATTTTTCCTTCATAAAAAGGATGCGTTCACGCTGCTCCCTACAGGCTCTGAATACGTCATTGTGTATCATTCATATGATTGGCTGTAAGTTTGTCCAGTAGCATTTGATCGACATTTGTTGATCCTGCCTCAAATACGAGAAAATGAACGGCTCCTCGCCAGACCCTACCTCAATCTCACATGAGATTCTGGTGTTAGCCAGGCTCACAAAAATGTGCAGTTTGGACCTGATTTGAAAACTCACCTTCTAAGAGTCTTTCATAAAGTAAGATTACAATTTAAGACAGTGTCATTTCAGTAAATCTTTTTTAGAAAAAATTCCACCAAACAGATTTAAATAGCCTATATTTACATGGAAACACTTTATAGACTGTTTATTATGGAAGCGTATATGCACCTTTATTCAAATGGCAATGCATTTTACAAAATGGCAATTCAATCTTCAATTTTGTAATGCAATTTGAAAATGCATTTGGCAATTCACATTTAAATATGCAAAGTGATAATGCAATCTTCAATACAGTTTTTATTATCTCAATGAAAATCAGAAATCAAACAGGTCAGAAACACTGTTTCTGATGGACTTTATTGATGGGTGAATGATTGTAACATAGAGATCTACATGATTAAGGTAAAAGTTGGGTACAATGAATTATAGTTCAGCAATATCATAAACAGCTCCAAACAGCCTCCAAAATGACCATAAAGTAGATATAATGCCTCTCTGAAAACAGTTTCAACAAAAACTGAATATTATAATCTTCATGAAGTGAGAATTTACTGCAGGACTGTTGTATAAGACTACAATACAACAAGGTGGACATGATGTAGCCTATAGGCAACTACTGGCTAACAAATTTATGGCAGTTAGTATTTGTATTGTTTATTCAAGTAATTTACAACAAGCTATCTGGCTATCTGGAACGCCGCATTCGCTTCGGTTGGAGTCTGTTGGTATTGTTCCTTTCTCAGATGTGGGTGTCTGGTAATTGTTTGTAATTGATTGTATATATGAATGAACAAATGCAGTAATTGTTATGTGGCTACAACGTTTTGTAATGCTTGTGAATTCAATAAAGAGTATTAAAAAGTGATAACAGCCAAAACACCAGAGGCAGAGCCTATGGAGTTAGTTTTGTGTCTTTATTACATGCAAGAAAATAAATGATCTGAGAGGAAAAAAAATGTTTGAGAGAAAAATTTATCACACTGATAGCAATTTCTGAGAAAAAAAATCTCTCTCAAAATACTTTTTTTTTACTCTCAAATAAATATATTTTTGCTATCAGTCTGAAAACATTTTCTCTCAAAAAAAATGTGTTTCTCTCAAAACATTTTTCTTCTCTCTCTCAAATCCTATGTCTTTTCCCTCGATGCAATTTCTTTGCTCTGGTGTCAAGATTTTGCTCTCGCTGCAAAAATAATGTCATGGGCGGGGCCACGTTCCTATTGGCCAGTCGGGTGAGAATCGCCTTGGGAGTCGAACTGAAGAAAAACGTTTTGAGACAAAATGTTTTCACACTGATACACATCTCAGAAATAATTTTAAAAATTTCAAATTTATATTTTTTTATGCTGTATGAGAAAATACTTTCTCTCAAAACTTTTTTTAGTCTAAGCCACCATCGTCTCTGGCAAAGTGCGGCCAAAAAAAAAGATGGGAATGCTATGTCAGCCTATGATTCTTTAAATGTCTTCCCACCTGGGAGGTCCAGCTGCGATATACACTGCCTCAATGTCCCCCGGGAAATCCAGCTGTCTACTTCAGGAATAACCAGGACCAGCCATGTCAGAGCGGTGCCTTCCCAGCTACCCCAAGGGGAGGAAGGACCGGGGGCCAGCTGTGATATCAAGCACTGCCTCCCTGGTCCCCCAAGACATCCATGGCATCTGGCTGTTTAAAATGTTCTCCTGTGTCCCATACAAAGCAAGAACCCAGGAAATGCAAAAAACAAATAAATCAATTTAATTTAAAAAAAAAGTAATATCCTGTGTCCCATACACCACACAGGCCCAGGAATTATACTCACCATAAGGCCTTCAGGGCCCAGTCTCAGTGGTATGGTGGCTTGGTCATAGGAGAGTCGATTGGGCGGTATACCCTGCCTCCTCCTCCTCCTATTATCCCTCTTTTTTCTAAAAAGGGGAGGAGTAGAGAAGAGAGAGAGAGAAGAGTAGAAATGAATATATATATATATATATACACACACACACAAACACACACACACACACACACACACACACACACAGTTAAATTGTTAATGTTTATGTACTCACATGTGGCACAAGTGAACATGACTGCACACAGGCTGCTCCTCATGATGATTCTACAGCGTAGACACAGAAAAAAAGAGATCTGATGAATAAATCACAGAATAAATCACCCTAACCCTAACCCTAACCCTAACCCACTCTAAATTGGAGTCTGTTAAAGAAGGGAAAGAATCAGATAGGGTTAATTATCAAAGAACACAAAAAACACAATGCATTGCAATAAAACAGTGCAGTAAGGAACAATGGGGGGTCAAAGGAGGAAAAGATGGATAGAGGGGAAAAAACAAAAAAGAGACCACAAATAACAGCAAACATGTTTAAATTTATAAATAGAATAATTTCCAATGCTGCAGGCCAGATGCAAGTTATCGGTTCTCAGTGAAATGATGCTGAAGATACAGAACCAAATTCAATTATGGAGGATTCAGTATAACTCACTGGTTCTGAATGAAAGAGGGTGTCCTGGCTGGTTAAGAAACCCAAACAAAATAATCAGTACTAACACTTAAGTAACTTTTATCACATGTGTTAAGGAAGGTGGTAAGTAGCACACTCATACTAAAATAAACTTGCAGCAGGCTCCTGTGAAAACACGTGCACCAACTTCACTCACCTCTCCCAAATGGCAGCCACCACCACCTCCATTATAAAGGTCCTACAAACAATTAACCATCCAGTTTAGTCAGAACCATATCTCTCTCAGGGATGTCTCAGGAATATAACAAGTAAATGACTAAGTTACTTGTATGAGTTGACACTGTATCTGTACAAACATGATTTTAAATATTCCTTTCCAACTTGCCAAGACATCACATACATAAAAACTCATTGCATCCCAGATGACATAAAAACAGGAAATGTTTGTTTGTCAAATCTTTCTGAAACTTGAGGAAGGGTCAGGTTTAGTGTGGTGAGTAACATTACCCAGCGCTTTACTGATTTGATTTAAGCAGTAAAGATTATGTAATGAAATCAAACCATGGGTGTCACAGATATTATATAAGTTATTTAAATTATTTGTTTAGATGGATGGATGGATGTTTAGATGGATTGCACTAAAATCAACACTGTCAATTAGTTGTATATACTTTTGTACATTACATTTTATTTATTTTATTTTATTTGCTATTGCTATTTTGCTATTTTATTATGTATAGTTTGTTCTTTATATTCTAATACTATATGTTGTTATCGTCACTGTGTGTAATGCTGCTGCTGCACTGTAATTTCCCAGTTTGGGATCAATAAAAGTATATCTATCTATCTATCTATCTATCTATCTATCTAATAAGAGCTGGACACTGTACCATTCAGTCCTATAAGTTGTCAAAAACAGTTTATAGCTTCCAGGTTTACTTCCAGCCGCCAGCAGTGCATTACATTTACCTCGGAAGCTGGAAGTCGGAGCTGGGAATCACACCAGTAACTTCCAGTTAAAAAGTAAGAAAAGCACTTCTACCCAGGTTAGCCACTGATAGCAATACCAGTTGATAAAAACACATTCTGTGTATTTTGCAAATACAAACAGGCAGCATAGCAACCCGTCCACAGATAAAAGTTGGACAGTGTTGTGTGTGCAATTGATTTAATGAGACACAAATAAGACCAAACTGCTAATAAACAGGATGTTACTACAACTTTCACACTGTTGATGCACGAGGCTACCATCTTGGATTTTGAGGTCGGGGCTAGTGAGGTACATGCGACTGTCCGAGTTGGAGATCCGACTTCAGGGGGTGTTCCAGTTGAAATTTCCACCTGGGTATTCGGAAATTCTGACTTCCAAGTACAACTGGAAAGCACCATGAATATTCAGTAGTGTTTCCCCTGCTGGCCCTGCCCGGGGGATTCCCGCTCAGCCCATAGACTTTACATTGTGATAACGTCACAGACATTAAAATTGCTGTTCCCGGTTCGAGGAAAGTTTTACAAATATAAAACCTCCATGGATTAAAAAGTCAAATTGAAAGATTTGTAATTTACTCTGTCTGCTGTTCGAGGGGTCTTGTCTCACACATACACATGTAAACAAAGATGCCTTTGAGAAATGAACTCACTGGACACTTCCTGCACTCTCCGGCATTTACACGCAGAGCTTTATTCACATCTGATGATGCCACTTTTAATAATAACGTAAAAATACATTGTAGAGCCCTGTTACCCATATTCATTTTTGACATAGTCACGACTGGACGTTGGATGAGCATTGAAAGTCATGTAATCTGTTAAGGCAACCAAGCTTCATCACAGGGCTTGCTGTACTTTTGATCACCTGCTACGTGTTCAACTTGCAATGCCAAGAGGAAGCTGCAAGGGCACTGGAGTTTGTTAAAAGGTAGATCCTCTCCTGGTCTTAAATATGTTGTCCCTCTTTTCAGCTCTGTCCAGTAATGTTAAATTGTCATTTACTATAAACTGTGACAATCTCTTTTGTTTCTATATTGACTTTATGTTTACAGATCATTCAGACCTTTTGATAGCGAGTTGAAGTTTAAGCTGACGTGCATTTAAGTGTAATGCTGAATTCACATCAAATGTAGCCTACTATAACACTAGCTGTAGGGAGTCAGTGGTTTGTTGGGTTAGGAAACGTGTTTTGTTTTAGTTTTTTTATTGATCTTTATTGTGCTCTTGTCTTGATGATGACATCTGGTCTCAGAGAATATAAGAAATCGGGTAATTTTTTGTTTCTTTTTGCCAGTGATTTTATTTTTTATTATTATTTAGAAATAGCCTATGAAAAGAAAATGTTCTGCTGATCCCTTTTTGACAAGGAAAAAGAAAAACAGCTTATATTTCAATTTAATATTTTGTATTTTAAAACCAAAATCAAATCGCCACTCGCTTTTTTTTCAATATTTGCACCTAAAAAGAAAATCGAATGACCAAAAGATAGACAGTTTTTGTTCATCTTGCAGTTCATTTCCATTACGGAAGTCATTCCTGAACTCGTCCACTCGGTGGCGGTATAAACATGATCAACAGACGTAGAAGAAGACACGACCAATCAGATTCTTCAACACCCGGAAATCACAATTTAAATCTTGGGCGGCGTTTGCTTTGAATTTGTTAGGTGAGTTTGATTTTATCGGTTGTCAGAGTAAAGAAAAATACACAGGTAAACAAAAAGGAAAAGTACGATGATGGTTCGGTCATAATTTATCGGTTATCGGCGAGAATTGATTAGTTTTACTGTTAGCTTGTTAACGACACCTGAAAATTAATTTGTTCCGTCACAGAAAAGCAACAAGAAGCTAAAATGGAGTCGGATCTGTGCAGATATTTAGTTGGACACTCTGTACAGATTAGCCGCAGTGATGGTGAGTTGATGTTTGCCTTCTTTGCTATGTTTAAGCTGCAAATGTAACGTTATCAAAGTGTGACTATCCGTTTGTCTTTATTGTAAAACCAGGCCGAGTTCATCCGGCTTATGTGAAATCTGTCGATACCATCAAGTCCACGGTGATGGTCGAGTGGAAAGAGAGAACCATGTGCCAAGGGAAGGAGGTCAGTAAGTCAATAAAGACAGAAAATATTTTTGAAACATTAGTCTTAATATGAACCAGGTGTCTTTGAAGCCTTTTACCATGAAAACATTTCAAAATGTATCATATCCTTAAAGTTTACGGAGCAATGTTGGACATAGCAGTTTTCTCATTTCTCCTGGGTTGATGTTTTTTGTGCTATAGATTGATGTGAGCGAGTTGTGTACACTCAATCCAGAGCTTTTGGACATTATACAGTCTGTCGCTAACGAAGCTGCTGAGGCACCCACTCCTGCTCCAGAGAAGGTAACTGTCACCTAG